>NW_027413125.1:2454080-2571629 GCF_048544455.1 Silene latifolia
CACATGGGCTAATGAACAAGTAAAATTGTTTAACACAACGACTCACAAGGACTAATGAACAAGGACAAATGGTTCACACAACGAGTCACATGGACTAATGAACAAGGACAAATAGTTCACACAACGAGTCACATGGACTAATGAACAAGGACAATTGTTTAACACAACGAGTCACAAGGACTAATGAACAAGGACATATAGTTCACACAACGAGTCACATTTACTAATAAACAAGGAAAAATGGTTCACACAACGAGTCACATGGACTAATGAACAAGTACAATTATTTAATACAAAGAGTCACAAGGACTAATGAACGAGGACAAATGGTTCACACAACGAGTCACATGGACTAATGAACAATTACAATTGTTTAACATAACGAGTCACGAAGACTAATGAACAAGGACAAATAGTTCACACAACGAGTCACATTTACTAATAAACAAGGACAAATGGTTCACACAACGCGTCACAAGGGCTAATGAACAAGGACAAATGGTTCACACAACGAGTCACATGGACTAATGAACAAGTACAATTGTTTAACACAACTAGTCACAAGTACTAATGAAGAACGATAAATGGTTTACACAACGAGTCACAAGGACTAATGAACAAGGACAAATGGTTCACACAACGAGTCACATGGACTAATGAACATGTACAATTATTTTAACACAACGAGTCACAACGACTAATGAACAAGGACAAATGGTTCACACAACGAGTCACATGGACTAATGAACAATTACAATTGTTTAACAAAACGAGTCACAAAGACTAATGAACAATGACAAATAGTTCACACAACGAGTCACATTTACTAATAAACAAGGACAAATGGTTCACACAACGAGTCACAAGGGCTAATGAACAAGGGCAAATGGTTCACACAACGAGTCACATGGACTAATGAACAAGTACAATTGTTTAACACAACCACTCACAAGGACTGATAAACAAGGATAAATAGTTTACACAACGAGTCACAAGGACTAATGAACAAGGACAAATGGTTCACACAACGAGTCACATGGACTAATGAACAAGTACAATTGTTTAACACAACGAGTCACAAGTACTAATGAACAAGGACAAATAGTTCACACAACGATTCACATTTACTAATAAACAAGGACAAATGGTTCACACAACGAGTCACATGGACTAATGAACAAGTACAATTGTTTAATACAAGGAGTCACAAGGACTAATGAACAAGGAGAAATGGTTCACACAACGAGTCACATGGACTAATGAACAATTACAATTGTTTAACATAACGAGTCATAAGGACTAATGAACAAGGACAAATAGTTCACACAACGAGTCACATTTACTAATAAACAAGGAAAAATGGTTCACACAACGAGTCACATGGACTAATGAACAAGTACAGTTGTTTAATACAAGGAGTCACAAGGACTAATGAACAAGGAGAAATGGTTCACACAACGAGTCACATGGACTAATGAACAATTACAATTTTTTAACACAACCACTCACAAGTACTAATGAACAAGGATAAATGGTTTACACAACTAGTCACAAGGACTAATGAACGAGGATAAATGGTTTACACAAAGAGTCACATGGACTAATGAACAAGTACAATTGTTTAACACAACGAGTCACAAGGACTAATGAACAAGGACAAATGGTTCACACAACGAGTCACATGGACTAATGGACAAGTAAAATTGTTTAACACAACGACTCACAATGACTAATGAACAAGGATAAATGGTTTACACAATGAGTCATAAAGACTAATAAACAAGGACAAGTGGTTCACACAACGAGTCACATGGACTAATCAACAAGGACAATTGTTTAACACAACGAGTCACAAGGACTAATGAACAAGGACAAACAGTTCGCACAACGAGTCATATTTACTAATAAACAAGGAAAAATGGTTCACACAACGAGTCACAAGGACTAATGAACAAGTACAATTGTTTAATACAAGAAGTCACAAGGACTAATGAACAAGGACAAATGGTTCACACAACGAGTCACATGGACTAATGAACAATTACAATTGTTTAACATAACGAGTCACGAAGACTAATGAACAAGGACAAATAGTTCACACAACGAGTCACATTTACTAATAAACAAGGACAAATGGTTCACACAACGCGTCACAAGGGCTAATGAACAAGGACAAATGGTTCACACAACGAGTCACATGGACTAATGAACAAGTACAATTGTTTAACACAACCAGTCAAAAGTACTAATGAAGAACGATAAATGGTTTACACAACGAGTCACAAGGACTAATGAACAAGGACAAATGGTTCACACAACGAGTCACATGGACTAATGAACATGTACAATTGTTTAACACAACGAGTCACAAGTACTAATGAACAAGGACAAATGGTTCACACAACGTGTCACATGGACTAATGAACAATTACAATTGTTTAACACAACCACTCACAAGTACTAATGAACAAGGATAAATGGTTTACACAACGAGTCACAAGGACTAATGAAAGAGGACAAATGGTTCACACCAAGAGTCACATGGACTAATGAACAGGTACAATTGTTTAACACAACGAGTCACAAGGACTAATGAACAAGGACAAATGGTTCACACAACGAGTCACATGGACTAATGAACAAGAAAATTATTTAACACAACGACTCACAAGGACTAATGAACAAGGATAAATGGTTTACACAACGAGTCATAAGGACTAATGAACAAGGACAAATGGTTCACACAACGAGTCACATGGACAAATGAACAAGGACAATTGTTTAACACAACGTGTCACAAGGACTAATGAATAAGGACAAATAGTTCACACAACGAGTCACATTTACTAATAAACAAGGATAAATGGTTCACACAACGAGTCACATGGACTAATGAACAAGTACAATTGTTTAATACAAGAAGTCACAAGGACTAATGAACAAGGACAAATGGTTCACACAACGAGTCACATGGACTAATAAACAAGGAAAAATGGTTCACACAACGAGTCACATGGACTAATGAACAATTACAATTGTTTAACACAACGAGTCACAAGGACTAATGAACAAGGACAAATAGTTCACACAACGAGTCACATTTACTAATAAACAAGGAAAAATGGTTCACACAACGAGTCACATGGACAAATGAACAATTACAATTGTTTAACACAACGAGTCACAAGGACTAATGAACAAGGACAAATAGTTCACACAACGAGTCACATTTACTAATAAACATGGAAAAATGGTTCACACAACGAGTCACATGGACTAATGAACAAGTACAATTGTTTAATACAAGGAGTCACAAGGACTAATGAACAAGGACAAATGGTTCTCACAACGAGTCACATGGACTAATGAACAAGTACAATTATTTAATACAACGAGTCACAAGGACTAATGAATAAGGACAAATGGTTCACACAACGAGTCACATGGACTAATGAACAAGTAAAATTGTTTAACAAACGACTCACAAGGACTAATGAACAAGGATAAATGGTTTACACAACGAGTCATAAGGACTAATGAACAAGGACAAATGGTTCACACAACGAGTCACATGGACTAATGAACAAGGACAATTGTTTAACACAACGAGTCACAAGGACTAATGAACAAGGACAAATAGTTCACACAACGAGTCACATTTACTAATAAACAAGGAAAAATGGTTCACACAACGAGTCACATGGACTAATGAATAAGTACAATTGTTTAATACAAGGAGTCACAAGGACTAATGAACAAGGACAAATGGTTCACACAACGAGTCACATGGACTAATGAACAAGTACAATTGTTTACACAACGACTCACAAGGACTAATGAACAAGGACAAATGGTTCACACAACGAGTCACATGGACTAAGGAACAAGGATAAATAGTTCACACAACGAGTCACATGGACTAATGAACAAGGACAATTGTTTATGAAGCAAAAATAGCAACAACACCAAGCTCCATTTTCCACGGTTTTGGGCCATCTCTTAAAATGAGGTCCAATTCCAATTCCGTCTAAGAAGTCGTGCCTTTTTCCAGCATGGGATTAATCTTTGGTGAGTATGGGACGTTTTTGTGTAGGAACTTATATCCCAAAGCCGTTCCTATCATAGAGTTTGCCAAGCTTTAAAAACCGTACGCAATCAGGACCATGGCTGGAACATGCTTAGTTTTTTGTGCATTATGTCGCTATCAACCTTCCTCTTTTGTTCCAACAAAGCTCAAGGGACTTTATGGCTGCAGCAAGGACTCTTACACGGTTTCCTCAAGCCCCATTTCAGTCCATATAATCATAAATAAGAAGTTGAGCTACAAACAAGGAAGATTGGACTATTAGTTTACTTTCTTTGCTTTATGTCCTTTTCATTTCAGCTTTGTCATAGCCTTGGCTGCCGTTTTTCTTGGTTGTTAGCTGCTATTTTTGTGACCTTTAGATGTACTTAGTAATCAAGGGTCAAGATTGTAAGCCTTGGTCTATATAAACCAAGCTAAGCACTTGAGAACTCCAGATTTGAGTGAATTAAAATATGAGTTTGAAACTGAAGTTTTCAATCAATTTTCTTCTTGCTTAGTGCAGAAAACCCCTCATTACTTAGTGTTTGAGGCGGGATTAAGCTCTTGCTTCGTGATCTTGAGTTTAATTCTAAGGCTTAAACCTGCTTCGTGATCTAGTTTAAGTCATATCTCGGTTACTTGTTCTTGTTTTCGTGTCAAAACAGTCCCAAAGTTTCTGTTTTGTTGCCTTAAGTCATTGTGGGAATTGTTATTTGAATGTTTAGTTCATAAGCATTTAAGTTACAATCTTATTTCCATTGTTTTCTTTCAAAGTTATCAAGCTAATTAGGATCTTATATTCGTCCAAAACAGGCTGTTTCGTGCCTTGCTTTGGTTGAATCGTTTATTAGCTTCTAAATCTGTCCTTATATAGTTTGTTAGTCCTTAAAACAGTCCATCTAAGTGTCCAAATCGAGTCCTTTGTTGAGTCTAATTCTGTCCAAGTTAGTTCTTGTTTTCGAGTCTTATTTGTCCCAAAATCAAGTCCTAGTAGTTTTACTCCAAATTGGTATCAGAGCTTTGGTTAACAACAAAAATCCTTTCTTTGTGAGTTCATTATACCCTAACCACATTAAAAACACAAAAAACAACCATGAGTGAAGAAAGGATTGCTGGAATTGAAACACAAGTTACTCAACTTTCTGAAAAATGTGATTTGTTGCTAGAATCTCTCAATGTTATCATGGCTAATATTCCAACACCACCACCAAGAGGAGGACGACCACCTAGAGGCAGGGGTAGAGGCCGTGGCTTCATGGGGAGAGGACGAGCTCATGGTGGCCATGAGGAAGAGGAGCTTTCTGATTCGGAGGAATCCATGGCCGAGGCCTTTCATGGAGAGCCCAACAAAGACTTAAAGGTAGAAATTCCTGATTTTCATGGTAGTTTAAACCCCGAGGATTTGTTAGATTGGTTTAGGACCATTGAAAGAGTCTTTGAGTTTAAAGGTTATTCTGATGGCAAAGCTTTTAAAGTTGCAATCTTGAAACTCAAAGGCTATGCCTCCCTTTGGTATGAGAACTTAAAAAATCAGAGAAGAAGGGATGGTAAGGAACCTATTAAGTCTTGGTTAAAACTGAAAAAGAAGCTTAATGAGAAGTTTATACCTAAAGAGTACACTCAAGACATTTTCATTAAGCTCACACAACTTAAACAAGACCAACAACCACTTGAGTCATATCTTAGAGACTTTGAACAACTTACCTTGCAATGTGAACTCAATGAAAAGCCTGAACAAAAGATTGCTAGATTTGTTGAAGGTTTAGATACTAAGATTGCTCATAGGATTAGAATGCAACAAGTATGGTCCTTTGATGAAGCCGTTAATTTGGCTTTAAGGGTTGAGAAATTGGGAAAGGGGAGAGCTGCCACCACAAAAACAGCCGCCAAAACAGCCCCCTACTCCACCCAAACCGAGACCAAGGTTGATGAACCAACCCCTCAAAACAAAACACCTACTCTTGACAAAGGCAAGGCACCCATGATTCCAACCAAAAGCACCACATCTCTGAAAAAATGTTACCAATGTCAAGGGTTCGGTCACTATGCTAAAGAGTGTCCAACTAAGAGAGCCCTTAGCACATTTGAGGTAGTTCATTGGGGTGAGGATGAGATCCTTGTTTGTGATGATAGTAAGGAAGAAACGGTGCAAGAGGAGGCTGCCATGGTTGTAGAACCGGATGAGGGAGTGAGTTTGGTCATTTGGAGAGCATTGAGTACCCAACCTATGGAAGTAAACCAAAGACAACAACTCTTTAGGTCTAGGTGCACCATTCAAGGGAAAGTTTGCAACCTTATCATTGATGGAGGAAGTTGTACTAATGTGGCTTCTAATACTCTCATTGAGAAGCTCTCTTTGCCTACACAAGATCATCCTAATCCTTACAAGTTGAGGTGGCTCAACAAAGGGGCTGAAATTAAGGTGGATAAGCAATGCCTAGTGTCTTTCTCCATTGGCAAGAACTATGTTGATGAGGTTCTTTGTGATGTTCTACCTATGGATGCTTGCCATCTTCTACTTGGAAGGCCATGGGAGTTTGATAAAGATTCAATGCATAATGGTCAAGACAACACCTATACTTTCAAGCTTGGTTCAAAGAAAGTTGTGCTAGCACCCTTACCACCCGAGTCCTTGTTTGAACCACCCAAGAAAGTATTATTGATCAATGAAGACAAGGTGAGTCAAGGGGAGGACGGCGTGGGGACTGTCCATGTTGTCCATGCCAAAGATGAGTTCAAGGAGCCAAGAGTTCAAGCATTACTCAAATGGAAAGATCAAACCGAGGGTTTCCTTGAAGGCTTGCAATGTGAGCCTACTTCTTTTTCTAATCCAAGTTTAACTAACTCATTTGAATTCAAGTGCAAGGCTAGTGATGGCAATGGCCACGGCAATGAGGCTGCCCAAGTGCAAAATTTCGAACCAATTGTTGAGGAATGGAAAGGAGTCAAGAAACGAGTTGAAAGAGATCCTCCCATCCATATTAAGGCCATGAAATGCAAAGAAATATCTATGATCCCTAAGCAAGCTCGCATATTCAGGCCTGGGGACCTTGTGTGGGTTCGAATCAACAAGCAAAGAGTCCTTAAGAAAGGGAAAAACAAGTCCATAGCAAGTGAAGAAGGTCCTTTCAAAGTCAAAGTCATCAAGCAAATTGGGTTCAACAAGTACAAGGTTGATCTCTTGGGAATTCATGTTACATTTGATGTTGGGGACTTGAGTCCAAGCTATGTGGAGATTGAAGATGATGATTTCCAGGACTTGAGGGCAAGTCCTTTTGAAGAGGGAGAGATTGAAGCAAAAATAGCAACAACACCAAGCTCCATTTTCCACGGTTTTGGGCCATCTCTTAAAATGAGGTCCAATTCCAATTCCGTCTAAGAAGTCGTGCCTTTTTCCAGCATGGGATTAATCTTTGGTGAGTATGGGACGTTTTTGTGTAGGAACTTATATCCCAAAGCCGTTCCTATCATAGAGTTTGCCAAGCTTTAAAAACCGTGCGCAATCAGGACCATGGCTGGAACATGCTTAGTTTTTTGTGCATTATGTCGCTATCAACCTTCCTCTTTTGTTCCAACAAAGCTCAAGGGACTTTATGGCTGCAGCAAGGACTCTTACACGGTTTCCTCAAGCCCCATTTCAGTCCATATAATCATAAATAAGAAGTTGAGCTACAAACAAGGAAGATTGGACTATTAGTTTACTTTCTTTGCTTTATGTCCTTTTCATTTCAGCTTTGTCATAGCCTTGGCTGCCGTTTTTCTTGGTTGTTAGCTGCTATTTTTGTGACCTTTAGATGTACTTAGTAATCAAGGGTCAAGATTGTAAGCCTTGGTCTATATAAACCAAGCTAAGCACTTGAGAACTCCAGATTTGAGTGAATTAAAATATGAGTTTGAAACTGAAGTTTTCAATCAATTTTCTTCTTGCTTAGTGCAGAAAACCCCTCATTACTTAGTGTTTGAGGCGGGATTAAGCTCTTGCTTCGTGATCTTGAGTTTAATTCTAAGGCTTAAACCTGCATCGTGATCTAGTTTAAGTCATATCTCGGTTACTTGTTCTTGTTTTCGTGTCAAAACAGTCCCAAAGTTTCTGTTTTGTTGCCTTAAGTCATTGTGGGAATTGTTATTTGAATGTTTAGTTCATAAGCATTTAAGTTACAATCTTATTTCCATTGTTTTCTTTCAAAGTTATCAAGCTAATTAGGATCTTATATTCGTCCAAAACAGGCTGTTTCGTGCCTTGCTTTGGTTGAATCGTTTATTAGCTTCTAAATCTGTCCTTATATAGTTTGTTAGTCCTTAAAACAGTCTATCTAAGTGTCCAAATCGAGTCCTTTGTTGAGTCTAATTCTGTCCAAGTTAGTTCTTGTTTTCGAGTCTTATTTGTCCCAAAATCAAGTCCTAGTAGTTTTACTCCAGTTTAACACAACGAGTCACAAGGACTAATGAACAAGGACAAATAGTTCACACAACGAGTCACATTTACTAATAAACAAGGAAAAATGGTTCACACAACGAGTCACATGGACTAATGAACAAGTACAATTGTTTAATACAAAGAGTCACAAGGACTAATGAACGAGGACAAATGGTTCACACAAAGAGTCACATGGACTAATGAACAAGTACAATTGTTTCACACAACGAGTCACAAGGACTAATGAACAAGGACAAATGGTTCACACAACGAGTCACATGGACTAATGAACAAGTAAAATTGTTTAACAAACGACTCACAAGGACTAATGAACAAGGATAAATGGTTTACACAACGAGTCATAAGGACTAATGAACAAGGACAAATGGTTCACACAACGAGTCACATGGACTAATGAACAAGGACAATTGTTTAACACAACGAGTCACAAGGACTAATTAACAAGGACAAATAGTTCACACAACGAGTCACATTTACTAATAAAC
Source organism: Silene latifolia (assembly GCF_048544455.1). Lineage (NCBI taxonomy): Eukaryota > Viridiplantae > Streptophyta > Magnoliopsida > Caryophyllales > Caryophyllaceae > Silene > Silene latifolia. The sequence continues at coordinate 2,463,070 of NW_027413125.1, forward strand.
AAGGAAAAATGGTTCACACAACGAGTCACATGGACTAATGAATAAGTACAATTGTTTAATACAAGGAGTCACAAGGACTAATGAACAAGGACAAATGGTTCACACAACGAGTCACATGGACTAATGAACAAGTACAATTGTTTAACACAACGAGTCACAAGGACTAATGAACAAGGACAAATGGTTCACACAACGAGTCACATGGACTAATGAACAAGGATAAATAGTTCACACAACGAGTCACATGGACTAATGAACAAGGACAATTGTTTAACACAACGAGTCACAAGGACTAATGAACAAGGACAAATAGTTCACACAACGAGTCACATTTACTAATAAACAAGGAAAAATGGTTCACACAACGAGTCACATGGACTAATGAACAAGTACAATTGTTTAATACAAAGAGTCACAAGGACTAATGAACAAGGACAAATGGTTCACACAACGAGTCACATGGACTAATGAACAAGTACAATTGTTTAACACAACGAGTCACAAGGACTAATGAACAAGGACAAATGGTTCACACAACGAGTCACATGGACTAATGAACAAGTAAAATTGTTTAACACAACGACTCACAAGGACTAATGAACAAGGACAAATGGTTCACACAACGAGTCACATGGACTAATGAACAAGGACAAATAGTTCACACAACGAGTCACATGGACTAATGAACAAGGACAATTGTTTAACACAACGAGTCACAAGGACTAATGAACAAGGACAAATAGTTCACACAACGAGTCACATTTACTAATAAACAAGGAAAAATGGTTCACACAACGAGTCACATGGACTAATGAACAATTACAATTGTTTAACACAACGAGTCACAAGGACTAATGAACAAGGACAAATAGTTCACACAACGAGTCACATTTACTAATAAACAAGGAAAAATGGTTCACACAACGAGTCACATGGACAAATGAACAATTACAATTGTTTAACACAACGAGTCACAAGGACTAATGAACAAGGACAAATAGTTCACACAACGAGTCACATTTACTAATAAACATGGATAAATGGTTCACACAACGAGTCACATGGACTAATGAACAAGTACAATTGTTTAATACAAGGAGTCACAAGGACTAATGAACAAGGACAAATGGTTCTCACAACGAGTCACATGGACTAATGAACAAGTACAATTATTTAACACAACGAGTCACAAGGACTAATGAACAAGGACAAATGGTTCACACAACGAGTCACATGGACTAATGAACAAGTAAAATTGTTTAACAAACGACTCACAAGGACTAATGAACAAGGATAAATGGTTTACACAACGAGTCATAAGGACTAATGAACAAGGACAAATGGTTCACACAACGAGTCACATGGACTAATGAACAAAGACAATTGTTTAACACAACGAGTCACAAGGACTAATGAACAAGGACAAATAGTTCACACAACGAGTCACATTTACTAATAAACAAGGAAAAATGGTTCACACAACGAGTCACATGGACTAATGAATAAGTACAATTGTTTAATACAAGGAGTCACAAGGACTAATGAACAAGGACAAATGGTTCACACAACGAGTCACATGGACTAATGAACAAGTACAATTGTTTAACACAACGAGTCACAAGGACTAATGAACAAGGACAAATGGTTCACACAACGAGTCACATGGACTAATGAACAAGTAAAATTGTTTAACACAACGACTCACAAGGACTAATGAACAAGGACAAATGGTTCACACAACGAGTCACATGGACTAATGAACAAGGACAAATAGTTCACACAACGAGTCACATGGACTAATGAACAAGGACAATTGTTTAACACAACGAGTCACAAGGACTAATGAACAAGGACAAATAGTTCACACAACGAGTCACATTTACTAATAAACAAGGAAAAATGGTTCACACAACGAGTCACATGGACTAATGAACAAGTACAATTATTTAATACAAAGAGTCACAAGGACTAATGAACGAGGACAAATGGTTCACACAAAGAGTCACATGGACTAATGAACAATTACAATTGTTTAACACAACGAGTCACAAGGACTAATGAACAAGGACAAATGGTTCACACAACGAGTCACATGGACTAATGAACAAGTACAATTGTTTAACACAACGAGTCACAAGTACTAATGAACAAGGACAAATGGTTCACACAACGAGTCACATGGACTAATGAACAATTACAATTGTTTAACACAACCACTCACAAGTACTAATGAACAAGGATAAATGGTTTACACAACGAGTCACAAGGACTAATGAAAGAGGACAAATGGTTCACACAAAGAGTCACATGGACTAATGAACAAGTACAATTGTTTAACACAACGAGTCACAAGGACTAATGAACAAGGACAAATGGTTCACACAACGAGTCACATGGACTAATGAACAAGAAAATTGTTTAACACAACGACTCACAAGGACTAATGAACAAGGATAAATGGTTTACACAACGAGTCATAAGGACTAATGAACAAGGACAAATGGTTCACACAACGAGTCACATGGACTAATGAACAAGGACAATTGTTTAACACAACGAGTCACAAGGACTAATGAACAAGGACAAATAGTTCACACAACGAGTCACATTTACTAATAAACAAGGATAAATGGTTCACACAACGAGTCACATGGACTAATGAACAAGTACAATTGTTTAATACAAGAAGTCACAAGGACTAATGAACAAGGACAAATGGTTCACACAACGAGTCACATGGACTAATGAACAAGGACAATTGTTTAACACAACGAGTCACAAGGACTAATGAACAAGGACAAATAGTTCACACAACGAGTCACATTTACTAATAAACAAGGAAAAATGGTTCACACAACGAGTCACATGGACTAATGAACAAGTACAATTGTTTAATACAAAGAGTCACAAGGACTAATGAACGAGGACAAATGGTTCACACAAAGATTCACATGGACTAATGAACAAGTACAATTGTTTAACACAACGAGTCACAAGGACTAATGAACAAGGACAAATGGTTCACACAACGAGTCACATGGACTAATGAACAAGTAAAATTGTTTAACACAACGACTCACAAGGACTAATGAACAAGGACAAATGGTTCACACAACGAGTCACATGGACTAATGAACAAGGACAAATAGTTCACACAACGAGTCACATGGACTAATGAACAAGGACAATTGTTTAACACAACGAGTCACATGAACTAATGAACAAGGACAAATAGTTCACACAACGAGTCACATTTACTAATAAACAAGGAAAAATGGTTCACACTAGTCACATGGACTAATGAACAAGTACAATTGTTTAACACAACGAGTCACAAGGACTAATGAACAAGGACAAATGGTTCACACAACGAGTCACATGGACTAATGAACAAGTACAATTGTTTAACACAACGAGTCACAAGTACTAATGAACAAGGACAAATGGTTCACACAACGAGTCACATGGACTAATGAACAATTACAATTGTTTAACACAACCACTCACAAGTACTAATGAACAAGGATAAATGGTTTACACAACGAGTCACAAGGACTAATGAAAGAGGACAAATGGTTCACACAAAGAGTCACATGGACTAATGAACAGGTACAATTGTTTAACACAACGAGTCACAAGGACTAATGAACAAGGACAAATGGTTCACACAACGAGTCACATGGACTAATGAACAAGAAAATTGTTTAACACAACGACTCACAAGGACTAATGAACAAGGATAAATGGTTTACACAACGAGTCATAAGGACTAATGAACAAGGACAAATGGTTCACACAACGAATCACATGCACTAATGAACAAGGACAATTGTTTAACACAACGAGTCACAAGGACTAATGAGCAAGGACAAATAGTTCACACAACGAGTCACATTTACTAATAAACAAGGAAAAATGGTTCACACGAGTCACATGGACTAATGAACAAGTACAGTTGTTTAATACAAGGAGTCACATGGACTAATGAACAAGGACAAATGGTTCACACAACGAGTCACATGGACTAATGAACAATTACAATTGTTTAACACAACCACTCACAAGTACTAATGAACAAGGATAAATGGTTTACACAACTAGTCACAAGGACTAATGAACGAGGACAAATGGTTTACACAAAGAGTCACATGGACTAATGAACAAGTACAATTGTTTAACACAACGAGTCACAAGGACTAATGAACAAGGACAAATGGTTCACACAACGAGTCACATGGACTAATGAACAAGTAAAATTGTTTAACACAACGACTCACAATGACTAATGAACAAGGATAAATGGTTTACACAACGAGTCATAAGGACTAATGAACAAGGACAAATGGTTCACACAACGAGTCACATGGACTAATGAACAAGGACAATTGTTTAACACAACGAGTCACAAGGACTAATGAACAAGGACAAACAGTTCACACAACGAGTCATATTTACTAATAAACAAGGAAAAATGGTTCACACAACGAGTCACATGGACTAATGAACAAGTACAATTGTTTAATACAAGAAGTCACAAGGACTAATGAACAAGGACAAATGGTTCACACAACGAGTCACATGGACTAATGAACAATTACAATTGTTTAACATAACGAGTCACGAAGACTAATGAACAAGGACAAATAGTTCACACAACGAGTCACATTTACTAATAAACAAGGACAAATGGTTCACACAACGCGTCACAAGGGCATTCAAGGACAAATGGTTCACACAACGAGTCACATGGACTAATGAACAAGTACAATTGTTTAACACAACCAGTCACAAGTACTAATGAAGAACGATAAATGGTTTACACAACGAGTCACAAGGACTAATGAACAAGGACAAATGGTTCACACAACGAGTCACATGGACTAATGAACATGTACAATTGTTTAACACAACGAGTCACAAGTACTAATGAACAAGGACAAATGGTTCACACAACGTGTCACATGGACTAATGAACAATTACAATTGTTTAACACAACCACTCACAAGTACTAATGAACAAGGATAAATGGTTTACACAACGAGTCACAAGGACTAATGAAAGAGGACAAATGGTTCACACCAACAGTCACATGGACTAATGAACAGGTACAATTGTTTAACACAACGAGTCACAAGGACTAATGAACAAGGACAAATGGTTCACACAACGAGTCACATGGACTAATGAACAATAAAATTATTTAACACAACGACTCACAAGGACTAATGAACAAGGATAAATGGTTTACACAACGAGTCATAAGGACTAATGAACAAGGACAAATGGTTCACACAACGAGTCACATGGACAAATGAACAAGGAAAATTGTTTAACACAACGAGTCACAAGGACTAATGAATAAGGACAAATAGTTCACACAACGAGTCACATTTACTAATAAACAAGGATAAATGGTTCACACAACGAGTCACATGGACTAATGAACAAGTACAATTGTTTAATACAAGAAGTCACAAGGACTAATGAACAAGGACAAATGGTTCACACAACGAGTCACATGGACTAATAAACAAGGAAAAATGGTTCACACAACGAGTCACATGGACTAATGAACAATTACAATTGTTTAACACAACGAGTCACAAGGACTAATGAACAAGGACAAATAGTTCACACAACGAGTCACATTTACTAATAAACAAGGAAAAATGGTTCACACAACGAGTCACATGGACAAATGAACAATTACAATTGTTTAACACAACGAGTCACAAGGACTAATGAACAAGGACAAATAGTTCACACAACGAGTCACATTTACTAATAAACATGGAAAAATGGTTCACACAACGAGTCACATGGACTAATGAACAAGTACAATTGTTTAATACAAGGAGTCACAAGGACTATTGAACAAGGACAAATGGTTCTCACAACGAGTCACATGGACTAATGAACAAGTACAATTATTTAACACAACGAGTCACAAGGACTAATGAACAAGGACAAATGGTTCACACAACGAGTCACATGGACTAATGAACAAGTAAAATTGTTTAACAAACGACTCACAAGGACTAATGAAAAAGGATAAATGGTTTACACAACGAGTCATAAGGACTAATGAACAAAGACAAATGGTTCACACAACGAGTCACATGGACTAATGAACAAGGACAATTGTTTAACACAACGAGTCACAAGGACTAATGAACAAGGACAAATAGTTCATACAACGAGTCACATTTACTAATAAACAAGGAAAAATGATTCACACAACGAGTCACATGGACTAATGAATAAGTACAATTGTTTAATACAAGGAGTCACAAGGACTAATGAACAAGGACAAATGGTTCACACAACGAGTCACATGGACTAATGAACAAGTAAAATTGTTTAACACAACGACTCACAAGGACTAATGAACAAGGACAAATGGTTCACACAACGAGTCACATGGACTAATGAACAAGGACAAATAGTTCACACAACGAGTCACATGGACTAATGAACAAGGACAATTGTTTAACACAACGAGTCACAAGGACTAATGAACAAGGACAAATAGTTCACACAACGAGTCACATTTACTAATAAACAAGGAAAAATGGTTCACACAACGAGTCACATGGACTAATGAACAAGTACAATTATTTAATACAAAGAGTCACAAGGACTAATGAACGAGGACAAATGGTTCACACAAAGAGTCACATGGACTAATGAACAAGTACAATTGTTTAACACAACGAGTCACAAGGACTAATGAACAAGGACAAATGGTTCACACAACGAGTCACATGGACTAATGAACAAGTACAATTGTTTAACACAACGAGTCACAAGTACTAATGAACAAGGACAAATGGTTCACACAACGAGTCACATGGACTAATGAACAATTACAATTGTTTAAACCAACCACTCACAAGTACTAATGAACAAGGATAAATGGTTTACACAACGAGTCACAAGGACTAATGAAAGAGGACAAATGGTTCACACAAAGAGTCACATGGACTAATGAACAGGTACAATTGTTTAACACAACGAGTCACAAGGACTAATGAACAAGGACAAATGGTTCACACAACGAGTCACATGGACTAATGAACAAGAAAATTGTTTAACACAACGACTCACAAGGACTAATGAACAAGGATAAATGGTTTACACAACGAGTCATAAGGACTAATGAACAAGGACAAATGGTTCACACAACGAGTCACATGGACTAATGAACAAGGACAATTGTTTAACACAACGAGTCACAAGGACTAATGAACAAGGACAAATAGTTCACACAACGAGTCACATTTACTAATAAACAAGGATAAATGGTTCACACAACGAGTCACATGGACTAATGAACAAGTACAATTGTTTAATACAAGAAGTCACAAGGACTAATGAACAAGAACAAATGGTTCACACAACGAGTCACATGGACTAATGAACAAGGACAATTGTTTAACACAACGAGTCACAAGGACTAATGAACAACGACAAATAGTTCACACAACGAGTCACATTTACTAATAAACAAGGAAAAATGGTTCACACAACGAGTCACATGGACTAATGAACAAGTACAATTGTTTAATACAAAGAGTCACAAGGACTAATGAACGAGGACAAATGGTTCACACAAAGATTCACATGGACTAATGAACAAGTACAATTGTTTAACACAACGAGTCACAAGGACTAATGAACAAGGACAAATGGTTCACACAACGAGTCACATGGACTAATGAACAAGTAAAATTGTTTAACACAACGACTCACAAGGACTAATGAACAAGGACAAATGGTTCACACAACGAGTCACATGGACTAATGAACAAGGATAAATAGTTCACACAACGAGTCACACGAACTAATGAACAAGGACAATTGTTTTAACACAACGAGTCACATGAACTAATGAACAAGGACAAATAGTTCACACAACGAGTCACATTTACTAATAAACAAGGAAAAATGGTTCACACAACGAGTCACATGGACTAATGAACAAGTACAATTGTTTAACACAACGAGTCACAAGGACTAATGAACAAGGACAAATGGTTCACACAACGAGTCACATGGACTAATGAACAAAGACAATTGTTTAACACAACGAGTCACAAGGACTAATGAACAAGGACAAATAGTTCACACAACGAGTCACATTTACTAATAAACAAGGAAAAATGGTTCACACAACGAGTCACATGGACTAATGAATAAGTACAATTGTTTAATACAAGGAGTCACAAGGACTAATGAACAAGGACAAATGGTTCACACAACGAGTCACATGGACTAATGAACAAGTACAATTATTTAACACAACGAGTCACAAGGACTAATGAACAAGGACAAATGGTTCACACAACGAGTCACATGGACTAATGAACAAGTAAAATTGTTTAACACAACGACTCACAAGGACTAATGAACAAGGACAAATGGTTCACACAACGAGTCACATGGACTAATGAACAAGGACAAATAGTTCACACAACGAGTCACATGGACTAATGAACAAGGACAATTGTTTAACACAACGAGTCACAAGGACTAATGAACAAGGACAAATAGTTCACACAACGAGTCACATTTACTAATAAACAAGGAAAAATGGTTCACACAACGAGTCACATGGACTAATGAACAAGTACAATTATTTAATACAAAGAGTCACAAGGACTAATGAACGAGGACAAATGGTTCACACAAAGAGTCACATGGACTAATGAACAAGTACAATTGTTTAACACAACGAGTCACAAGGACTAATGAACAAGGACAAATGGTTCACACAACGAGTCACATGGACTAATGAACAAGTACAATTGTTTAACACAACGAGTCACAAGTACTAATGAACAAGGACAAATGGTTCACACAACGAGTGAAGCAAATATGGTAGGCCGACATTTTGTGTTAAAACAGCCAGCTTTCTCAAGAGAAATGAAGAGCACAATTGCAAGATTCCATGGACAAAATGACATCATATGGTCCCCTTTTTGTACAAGCAAAAGGCCAAAGTAATTGAAGAAGCAAAAACAACAAAATGGACAGCATTTTGTCACACCTAAACAGGCTGCCAAGCTTGTTTATTTGGACCCATTTGTTGTGCTTTTGTGTGTAAAATATCTACTTGTACTTTTGTCCATTTATGCTTTCAATTGTAGCCTTTAGATTAGCTTTTTAGATGGATGGTTTAGATTCATTTTGGGCCTCTATTTAAAGAGCACCTATCCCATGTAAACATTCAGATTTGAAGTTTAAGAGAAATGAATTTAAGAGGTTTTTGAAAACCCTAAATGTTAGTTCTTTGCTTAGTGCTTGAACAACCTCCTTTGCTTAGTGCTTGGAGATGACTCTATCCATTTGCTTAGTGCTTTGGAAGAGTACTATCCTAGGCTTAAACATGCTTTGTGATCTTGTTTAAGTCATATCTTTCTATCTTTCTCACAAATAAATCCTCACAAAACAACCCAAAACCGAAACAATACAAATACACAAAAATGACTGTCTCAAATGAAGTTTAAACAAATCCGTCTGACTGCGTTCGATTTGACATTTTGTTCTGTTTTGTGTCGTATGTTGGGTTTGTTGTTTTTAGGTCGTGGCTCTTCATCCCTTTCTCATTTGCTCATGCTAATGTGAGGGTGATGATAACCCAAACAGTTTCCGGGACCGTCCTATCCTTAGCCCGGTTTTTAGGCCTCTTTTTATGTTGTTTTGGGTCATTTGTGACGGTCTTAAATTATGTTGCAAATTGTTGGTGTTCTTGCTGCGTTTTTGAAACTGTTTTGGGCTGATTACGGACCACCTCATCGTTTTAGTGCAAAGTGGTATCAGAGCCAGGTTCTTGCGTTTTCTTAAACCAAGACGATCTTGGGAAATGGTGGTCCTTGGTGTTCTAGGGTGTGACACCACAAATCTGTGCGTGGCTTGATTTGTGGGTGTTGGCTTTGGTTCGAGTACTTGTGTGTTGCTCGGGTCGAGTTGGCTAACAAGAGGGTTCGGTCTTTGCTAAGTGCTTGACTAGAATGGGCTCTTGTTGTTTCCCTCTTTAACATCTATACTACATTTTTCTGAAATTGTATTTGTTTTTGAAATCGTCTTTTGTTATACCACGTTCTTAACCGCGAAAGTTTGAGGACAAACTTTTCTCAACAAAGGGAGTTTGAAGCAAATATGGTAGGCCGACATTTTGTGTTAAAACAGCCAGCTTTCTCAAGAGAAATGAAGAGCACAATTGCAAGATTCCATGGACAAAATGACATCATATGGTCCCCTTTTTGTACAAGCAAAAGGCCAAAGTAATTGAAGAAGCAAAAACAACAAAATGGACAGCATTTTGTCACACCTAAACAGGCTGCCAAGCTTGTTTATTTGGACCCATTTGTTGTGCTTTTGTGTGTAAAATATCTACTTGTACTTTTGTCCATTTATGCTTTCAATTGTAGCCTTTAGATTAGCTTTTTAGATGGATGGTTTAGATTCATTTTGGGCCTCTATTTAAAGAGCACCTATCCCATGTAAACATTCAGATTTGAAGTTTAAGAGAAATGAATTTAAGAGGTTTTTGAAAACCCTAAATGTTAGTTCTTTGCTTAGTGCTTGAACAACCTCCTTTGCTTAGTGCTTGGAGATGACTCTATCCATTTGCTTAGTGCTTTGGAAGAGTACTATCCTAGGCTTAAACATGCTTTGTGATCTTGTTTAAGTCATATCTTTCTATCTTTCTCACAAATAAATCCTCACAAAACAACCCAAAACCGAAACAATACAAATACACAAAAACAGCTGTCTCAAATGAAGTTTAAACGTCGCACGTCTATTCGATTTGACATTTTGTTCTGTTTTGTGTCGTATGTTGGGTTTGTTGTTTTTAGGTCGTGGCTCTTCATCCCTTTCTCATTTGCTCATGCTAATGTGAGGGTGATGATAACCAAACGGTTTTAAGGACCGTCCTATCCTTAGCCCGGTTTTTAGGCCTCTTTTTATGTTGTTTTGGGTCATTTGTGACGGTCTTAAATTATGTTGCAAATTGTTGGTGTTCTTGCTGCGTTTTTGAAACTGTTTTGGGCTGATTACGGACCACCTCATCGTTTTAGTGCAAAGTGGTATCAGAGCCAGGTTCTTGCGTTTTCTTAAACCAAGACGATCTTGGGAAATGGTGGTCCTTGGTGTTCTAGGGTGTGACACCACAAATCTGTGCGTGGCTTGATTTGTGGGTGTTGGCTTTGGTTCGAGTACTTGTGTGTTGCTCGGGTCGAGTTGGCTAACAAGAGGGTTCGGTCTTTGCTAAGTGCTTGACTAGAATGGGCTCTTGTTGTTTCCCTCTTTAACATCTATACTACATTTTTCTGAAATTGTATTTGTTTTTGAAATCGTCTTTTGTTATACCACGTTCTTAACCGCGAAAGTTTGAGGACAAACTTTTCTCAACAAAGGGAGTTTGAAGCAAATATGGTAGGCCGACATTTTGTGTTAAAACAGCCAGCTTTCTCAAGAGAAATGAAGAGCACAATTGCAAGATTCCATGGACAAAATGACATCATATGGTCCCCTTTTTGTACAAGCAAAAGGCCAAAGTAATTGAAGAAGCAAAAACAACAAAATGGACAGCATTTTGTCACACCTAAACAGGCTGCCAAGCTTGTTTATTTGGACCCATTTGTTGTGCTTTTGTGTGTAAAATATCTACTTGTACTTTTGTCCATTTATGCTTTCAATTGTAGCCTTTAGATTAGCTTTTTAGATGGATGGTTTAGATTCATTTTGGGCCTCTATTTAAAGAGCACCTATCCCATGTAAACATTCAGATTTGAAGTTTAAGAGAAATGAATTTAAGAGGTTTTTGAAAACCCTAAATGTTAGTTCTTTGCTTAGTGCTTGAACAACCTCCTTTGCTTAGTGCTTGGAGATGACTCTATCCATTTGCTTAGTGCTTTGGAAGAGTACTATCCTAGGCTTAAACATGCTTTGTGATCTTGTTTAAGTCATATCTTTCTATCTTTCTCACAAATAAATCCTCACAAAACAACCCAAAACCGAAACAATACAAATACACAAAAAACAGCTGTCTCGTGAAGTTTAAACAGATCCGTCTGTATGTTCGATTTGACATTTTGTTCCTGTTTTGTGTCGTATGTTGGGTTTGTTGTTTTTAGGTCGTGGCTCTTCATCCCTTTCTCATTTGCTCATGCTAATGTGAGGGTGATGATAACCCAAACGGTTTCCGGGACCGTCCTATCCTTAGCCCGGTTTTTAGGCCTCTTTTTATGTTGTTTTGGGTCATTTGTGACGGTCTTAAATTATGTTGCAAATTGTTGGTGTTCTTGCTGCGTTTTTGAAACTGTTTTGGGCTGATTACGGACCACCTCATCGTTTTAGTGCAAAGTGGTATCAGAGCCAGGTTCTTGCGTTTTCTTAAACCAAGACGATCTTGGGAAATGGTGGTCCTTGGTGTTCTAGGGTGTGACACCACAAATCTGTGCGTGGCTTGATTTGTGGGTGTTGGCTTTGGTTCGAGTACTTGTGTGTTGCTCGGGTCGAGTTGGCTAACAAGAGGGTTCGGTCTTTGCTAAGTGCTTGACTAGAATGGGCTCTTGTTGTTTCCCTCTTTAACATCTATACTACATTTTTCTGAAATTGTATTTGTTTTTGAAATCGTCTTTTGTTATACCACGTTCTTAACCGCGAAAGTTTGAGGACAAACTTTTCTCAACAAAGGGAGTTTGAAGCAAATATGGTAGGCCGACATTTTGTGTTAAAACAGCCAGCTTTCTCAAGAGAAATGAAGAGCACAATTGCAAGATTCCATGGACAAAATGACATCATATGGTCCCCTTTTTGTACAAGCAAAAGGCCAAAGTAATTGAAGAAGCAAAAACAACAAAATGGACAGCATTTTGTCACACCTAAACAGGCTGCCAAGCTTGTTTATTTGGACCCATTTGTTGTGCTTTTGTGTGTAAAATATCTACTTGTACTTTTGTCCATTTATGCTTTCAATTGTAGCCTTTAGATTAGCTTTTTAGATGGATGGTTTAGATTCATTTTGGGCCTCTATTTAAAGAGCACCTATCCCATGTAAACATTCAGATTTGAAGTTTAAGAGAAATGAATTTAAGAGGTTTTTGAAAACCCTAAATGTTAGTTCTTTGCTTAGTGCTTGAACAACCTCCTTTGCTTAGTGCTTGGAGATGACTCTATCCATTTGCTTAGTGCTTTGGAAGAGTACTATCCTAGGCTTAAACATGCTTTGTGATCTTGTTTAAGTCATATCTTTCTATCTTTCTCACAAATAAATCCTCACAAAACAACCCAAAACCGAAACAATACAAATACACAAAAACAGCCTGTCTCAGCGAAGTTTAAACAGTCCGTACGACTGTTCGATTTGACATTTTGTTCCTGTTTTGTGTCGTATGTTGGGTTTGTTGTTTTTAGGTCGTGGCTCTTCATCCCTTTCTCATTTGCTCATGCTAATGTGAGGGTGATGATAACCCAAACGGTTTCCGGGACCGTCCTATCCTTAGCCCGGTTTTTAGGCCTCTTTTTATGTTGTTTTGGGTCATTTGTGACGGTCTTAAATTATGTTGCAAATTGTTGGTGTTCTTGCTGCGTTTTTGAAACTGTTTTGGGCTGATTACGGACCACCTCATCGTTTTAGTGCAAAGTGGTATCAGAGCCAGGTTCTTGCGTTTTCTTAAACCAAGACGATCTTGGGAAATGGTGGTCCTTGGTGTTCTAGGGTGTGACACCACAAATCTGTGCGTGGCTTGATTTGTGGGTGTTGGCTTTGGTTCGAGTACTTGTGTGTTGCTCGGGTCGAGTTGGCTAACAAGAGGGTTCGGTCTTTGCTAAGTGCTTGACTAGAATGGGCTCTTGTTGTTTCCCTCTTTAACATCTATACTACATTTTTCTGAAATTGTATTTGTTTTTGAAATCGTCTTTTGTTATACCACGTTCTTAACCGCGAAAGTTTGAGGACAAACTTTTCTCAACAAAGGGAGTTTGAAGCAAATATGGTAGGCCGACATTTTGTGTTAAAACAGCCAGCTTTCTCAAGAGAAATGAAGAGCACAATTGCAAGATTCCATGGACAAAATGACATCATATGGTCCCCTTTTTGTACAAGCAAAAGGCCAAAGTAATTGAAGAAGCAAAAACAACAAAATGGACAGCATTTTGTCACACCTAAACAGGCTGCCAAGCTTGTTTATTTGGACCCATTTGTTGTGCTTTTGTGTGTAAAATATCTACTTGTACTTTTGTCCATTTATGCTTTCAATTGTAGCCTTTAGATTAGCTTTTTAGATGGATGGTTTAGATTCATTTTCGGCCTCTATTTAAAGAGCACCTATCCCATGTAAACATTCAGATTTGAAGTTTAAGAGAAATGAATTTAAGAGGTTTTTGAAAACCCTAAATGTTAGTTCTTTGCTTAGTGCTTGAACAACCTCCTTTGCTTAGTGCTTGGAGATGACTCTATCCATTTGCTTAGTGCTTTGGAAGAGTACTATCCTAGGCTTAAACATGCTTTGTGATCTTGTTTAAGTCATATCTTTCTATCTTTCTCACAAATAAATCCTCACAAAACAACCCAAAACCGAAACAATACAAATACACAAAAACACTGTCTCGTGAAGTTTAAACAGTCCGTCTATTCGATTTGACATTTTGTTCTGTTTTTGTGTCGTATGTTGGGTTTGTTGTTTTTAGGTCGTGGCTCTTCATCCCTTTCTCATTTGCTCATGCTAATGTGAGGGTGATGATAACCCAAACGGTTTCCGGGACCGTCCTATCCTTAGCCCGGTTTTTAGGCCTCTTTTTATGTTGTTTTGGGTCATTTGTGACGGTCTTAAATTATGTTGCAAATTGTTGGTGTTCTTGCTGCGTTTTTGAAACTGTTTTGGGCTGATTACGGACCACCTCATCGTTTTAGTGCAACGAGTCACATGGACTAATGAACAATTACAATTGTTTAACACAACCACTCACAAGTACTAATGAACAAGGATAAATGGTTTACACAACGAGTCAGAAGGACTAATGAAAGAGGACAAATGGTTCACACAAAGAGTCACAAGGACTAATGAACAAGGACAAATAGTTCACACAACGAGTCACATTTACTAATAAACAAGGATAAATGGTTCACACAACGAGTCACATGGACTAATGAACAAGTACAATTGTTTAATACAAGAAGTCACAAGGACTAATGAACAAGGACAAATGGTTCACACAACGAGTCACATGGACTAATGAACAAGAAAATTGTTTAACACAACGACTCACAAGGACTAATGAACAAGAATAAATGGTTTACACAACGAGTCATAAGGACTAATGAACAAGGACAAATGGTTCACACAACGAGTCACATGGACTAATGAACAAGGACAATTGTTTAACACAACGAGTCACAAGGACTAATGAACAAGGACAAATAGTTCACACAACGAGTCACATTTACTAATAAACAAGGATAAATGGTTCACACAACGAGTCACATGGACTAATGAACAAGTACAATTGTTTAATACAAGAAGTCACAAGGACTAATAAACAAGGACAAATGGTTCACACAACGAGTCACATGGACTAATGAACAAGGACAATTGTTTAACACAACGAGTCACAAGGACTAATGAACAAGGACAAATAGTTCACACAACGAGTCACATTTACTAATAAACAAGGAAAAATGGTTCACACAACGAGTCACATGGACTAATGAACAAGTACAATTGTTTAATACAAAGAGTCACAAGGACTAATGAACGAGGACAAATGGTTCACACAAAGATTCACATCGACTAATGAACAAGTACAATTGTTTAACACAACGAGTCACAAGGACTAATGAACAAGGACAAATGGTTCACACAACGAGTCACATGGACTAATGAACAAGTAAAATTGTTTAACACAACGACTCACAAGGACTAATGAACAAGGACAAATGGTTCACACAACGAGTCACATGGACTAATGAACAAGGACAAATAGTTCACAGAACGAGTCACACGGACTAATGAACAAGGACAATTGTTTAACACAACGAGTCACATGAACTAATGAACAAGGACAAATAGTTCACACAACGAGTCACATTTACTAATAAACAAGGAAAAATGGTTCACACAACGAGTCACATGGACTAATGAACAAGTACAATTGTTTAACACAACGAGTCACAAGGACTAATGAACAAGGACAAATGGTTCACACAACGAGTCACATGGACTAATGGACAAGTACAATTGTTTAACACAACGAGTCACAAGTACTAATGAACAAGGACAAATGGTTCACACAACGAGTCACATGGACTAATGAACAATTACAATTGTTTAACACAACCACTCACAAGTACTAATGAACAAGGATAAATGGTTTACACAACGAGTCACAAGGACTAATGAAAGAGGACAAATGGTTCACACAAAGAGTCACATGGAATAATGAACAGGTACAATTGTTTAACACAACGAGTCACAAGGACTAATGAACAAGGACAAATGGTTCACACAACGAGTCACATGGACTAATGAACAAGAAAATTGTTTAACACAACGACTCACAAGGACTAATGAACAAGGATAAATGGTTTACACAACGAGTCATAAGGACTAATGAACAAGGACAAATGGTTCACACAACGAGTCACATGGTCTAATGAACAAGGACAATTGTTTAACACAACGAGTCACAAGGACTAATGAGCAAGGACAAATAGTTCACACAACGAGTCACATTTACTAATAAACAAGGAAAAATGGTTCACACAACGAGTCACATGGACTAATGAACAATTACAATTGTTTAACACAACGAGTCACAAGGACAAATGAACAAGGACAAATAGTTCACACAACGAGTCACATTTACTAATAAACATGGAAAAATGGTTCACACAACGAGTCACATGGACTAATGAACAAGTACAATTGTTTAATACAAGGAGTCACAAGGACTAATGAACAAGGACAAATGGTTAGCACAACGAGTCACATGGACTAATGAACAAGTACAATTGTTTAATACAAGAAGTCACAAGGACTAATGAACAAGGACAAATGGTTCACACGACGAGTCACATGGACTAATGAACAATTACAATTGTTTAACATAACGAGTCACAAGGACTAATGAACAAGGACAAATAGTTCACACAACGAGTCACATTTACTAATAAACAAGGAAAAATGGTTCACACAACGAGTCACATGGACTAATGAACAAGTACAATTGTTTAATACAAAGAGTCACAAGGACTAATGAACGAGGACAAATGGTTCACACAAAGATTCACATGGACTAATGAACAAGTACAATTGTTTAACACAACGAGTCACAAGGACTAATGAACAAGGACAAATGGTTCACACAACGAGTCACATGGACTAATGAACAAGTAAAATTGTTTAACACAACGACTCACAAGGACTAATGAACAAGGACAAATGGTTCACACAACGAGTCACATGGACTAATGAACAAGGACAAATAGTTCACACAACGAGTCACACGGACTAATGAACAAGGACAATTGTTTAACACAACGAGTCACATGAACTAATGAACAAGGACAAATAGTTCACACAACGATTCACATTTACTAATAAACAAGGAAAAATGGTTCACACAACGAGTCACATGGACTAATGAACAAGTACAATTGTTTAACACAACGAGTCACAAGGACTAATGAACAAGGACAAATGGTTCACACAACGAGTCACATGGACTAATGAACAAGTACAATTGTTTAACACAACGAGTCACAAGTACTAATGAACAAGGACAAATGGTTCACACAACGAGTCACATGGACTAATGAACAATTACAATTGTTTAACACAACCACTCACAAGTACTAATGAACAAGGATAAATGGTTTACACAACGAGTCACAAGGACTAATGAAAGAGGACAAATGGTTCACACAAAGAGTCACATGGACTAATGAACAGGTACAATTGTTTAACACAACGAGTCACAAGGACTAATGAACAAGGACAAATGGTTCACACAACGAGTCACATGGACTAATGAACAAGAAAATTGTTTAACACAACGACTCACAAGGACTAATGAACAAGGATAAATGGTTTACACAACGAGTCATAAGGACTAATGAACAAGGACAAATGGTTCACACAACGAGTCACATGGTCTAATGAACAAGGACAATTGTTTAACACAACGAGTCACAAGGACTAATGAGCAAGGACAAATAGTTCACACAACGAGTCACATTTACTAATAAACAAGGAAAAATGGTTCACACAACGAGTCACATGGACTAATGAACAATTACAATTGTTTAACACAACGAGTCACAAGGACAAATGAACAAGAACAAATAGTTCACACAACAAGTCACATTTACTAATAAACATGGAAAAATTGTTCACACAACGTGTCACATGGACTAATGAACAAGTACAATTGTTTAATACAAGGAGTCACAAGGACTAATGAACAAGGACAAATGGTTAGCACAACGAGTCACATGGACTAATGAACAAGTACAATTGTTTAATACAAGAAGTCACAAGGACTAATGAACAAGGACAAATGGTTCACACGACGAGTCACATGGACTAATGAACAATTACAATTGTTTAACATAACGAGTCACAAGGACTAATGAACAAGGACAAATAGTTCACACAACGAGTCACATTTACTAATAAACAAGGAAAAATGGTTCACACAACGAGTCACATGGACTAATGAACAATTACAATTGTTTAACACAACGAGTCACAAGGACAAATGAACAAGGACAAATAGTTCACACAACGAGTCACATTTACTAAGAAACATGGAAAAATGGTTCACACAACGAGTCACATGGACTAATGAACAAGTACAATTGTTTAATACAAGGAGTCACAAGGACTAATTGATGCAGGAGCATGTTCGGAACAAGCAAATGAGATCCTTATTAGTCGAAATGTAACTCAACTAGTAAAAGGATTTGAGCTTGGATCGAGTAATGTGTTGATGCTAAAATGGGAAGGCATGGGAGCCGCATAACACGGCTCTAGGGCTGCATATCACGGCTCCTAGGATGATTAGGATACACGGTTTCCTAAATCGTGTAGGTATAATAAGTTAGTTAATTACTATTTCTAATAAAGTTAGGAAAGCTAGATTTTCCTAATCCTAGTTTGATTAGAATACCCTAAAATCTGATTGTATTCTAATATTAGTTTTTAATTACTTTCCTAGTTAGTTTAGGAAAGGGGAATAACTTTCCTAGTTAGTTTAGGAAAGGGAAAGATAGCTTGATTTGCAAGCTAGGGTTTGGGTCGAATTGTGACCTCGTTTAGGAGTATATTAGGCCGTGTATGAAGCGAGAAACTATCATCGAATTTCCAGCAATAAAACTGTTTACATTTGTGAGCATTATTCCGATTAGGTTTGCGAGCTTAATCTTTAGATCTTCCTTGCGAGGTTGATTGCGTGAATCTGCGTTTGACACCTTGCGAGGTTAGGACTAGGAATTCACCATACTATCCAGTTACATTCATAATCACGAAATAATCAGTCCAAACAACACAATTTCCGCTGCAAATTTACCAATTACCACGACATACACAATCTCAGAAATAACAAACTCAACCGAACAGTTCAACGATCTGTCCAATCTCGTTTTTCCATACTGTTTTACATCAAATTGGTTACCAGAGCTAAGTTCAGATTTATTCCTTAATAGATCTGTCTTGGGACGTTGCTAATCATGGTTAAAGACGGTGAAGAAGGTCCGAAAACATGGGAAGATGGTCATAACGAGCTGAAGTTGGAGATGGCTCAGATGGCTTATGTGTTAAAAAATATAGCAAGCATGTTGAAGGCTAAAGAGAAGAAAAAAGAATCGGACACTCCATCCGAATCTGAAGAAGAGGACGAGCAGCCAAAGAGGAAGTCAAAAAATAAGAACGATG
Organism: Silene latifolia; assembly: GCF_048544455.1. Lineage (NCBI taxonomy): Eukaryota > Viridiplantae > Streptophyta > Magnoliopsida > Caryophyllales > Caryophyllaceae > Silene > Silene latifolia. Next base: position 2,483,014 of record NW_027413125.1, read on the forward strand.
ATGATCGAGGTTTAAAACTCGATATTCCTGACTTTGATGGCGAGATGGATCCGGAAAAATTTCTGGATTGGATAAGACAAGCTGAAAGGGTTTTCGAGTATAAAGAATACGATGACAAGAAGCAATTTAAAGTTGCAATCTTGAAGCTTACAAAGTATGCATCTTTATGGTACGAAAATCTGAAAAAACAAAGGAGAAAGGAAGGCAAGGACAAGATCGAATCTTGGATCAAATTAAAGAAGCACTTGATGAGACGATTCCTGCCAAGGGATTATGAACAAGATAACTACTTAAAGCTCCAATCTTTAGAGCAAGGAAGCATGACGGTGACTGAATACATCAAAGAATTCGAGAAGATGTCGATTGTATGCGATCTTGAGGAGAAAGAAGAGCTAAGGGTGGCGAGATTCATCAAGGGCCTAACACCCGCAATTGCTAAAAGAGTCGAGATCCAGAATTATGAAGGTTTTAATGATGTGTGTCGATTAGCATGGAAGTTCGAGAAACATGATAAGGCACAAAAACCTCATGCTTACTCCAAGGGACAAAGTTCGGGAACGAATTCATATTCCAGGCCAGCTCCTAGCAAGGCTAAAGAAATCCCGAAAGAAGAACCCAAGGACAAAGGAAAGGGTGTTGCCGAGCCAAAGGGGAGTTCTTTGAGACGTTGCTTCAAGTGTCAAGGCTATGGACATATAGCAAACGAATGTCCTCTTAAACGAGCCCTAACACTCAAGAATTATGTGATTTGATCCCCGTATTTGTCACGCAGAGGAGGAAAAACAGTCCAAGGGAATGTTGAAACTGATGGTGAAGGATTAGTCTATGATTTGGATCCGTTGAGTGACGAGGAGTGCTTAGTGCTGCGTAATTTGCATATGGAAACGGGTTGGTGAGAATGAACAACGGGAGCAAATCTTCCATACTCGGTGCAAGGTAAACAGTAAAATTTGCAATCTTATTATTGATAGTGGATCGTGTGCTAATGTAGTAGCAAGGGACCTTGTTGATGAACTAAAATTGCAAACTAAAGACCGAGTTAAACCATATAAATTGCATTGGCTGAATGGGGAGAATGGGATTCAAGTTAAGAAACAAGCCTTAGTTTCGTTGAGTTTAGGACCCTATCTTGATGAGGTGTGGTGCGATATAATTCCTATGAATGCATGCCACATTCTGTTGGGTAGGCCTTGGCAATTCGATAGAAAGGTTGAACATGACGGGAGAGCCAATGTGTATAGCGTGATGAAGGGTAATGTGAGATATAATCTGAAACCTATGTCACCTAACAAGATTAAAGAGTCTAAAACAAAGAAGGGGAGTATGTTTATGGAGGCTCGGGAGGTTGAGGAAGCTTTAGCTCGTGGAGAACGAACTTATGTGCTGATGGTTCGTGAATTAGGGTCCGTTGGTGTGTGTAATGACCGTGGGGTACAGGAGCTATTAGAAGAGTTCCGGGATGTGTTTCCGGATGAGTTACCGGATGGGTTACCTCCTTTACGTGGTATTGAACACCAAATAGATCGATTCGGGGCGGCATTGCCTAATAAGCCGGCCTATCGTTGTAATCCGGAGGAAGCAAAGGAGTTGCAGAGACAAGTCCAAGAATTGATAAATAGAGGATATGTTCAAGAGAGTTTAAGTCCTTGTGCGGTGCCTGCGTTATTAGTGCCAAAGAAGGAAGGGACTTGGAGAATGTGCATTGATAGTAGAGCGGTGAATAACATTACCATCAAATATCGCTTTCCTATGCCAAGACTTGATGATATGCTTGACGAACTTTCTGGTTCGTGTGTCTTTTCTAAACTGGATTTGAGGAGTGGCTACCATCAAATGAGGATTCGAGAAGGGGATGAGTGGAAGACCGCGTTTAAAACGAAGCAAGGATTATATGAATGGCTTGTGATGCCGTTTGGGTTGTGCAATGCTCCTAGTTCGTTTATGAGGTTGATGAATGAAGTGTTAAGGCCGTTCCTTAACAAATTCGTGGTGGTCTATCTTGACGACATCCTGATTTATAGCAAAGATGAAGAGTCGCACAAACGACATTTGCGAGCTGTGTTTGAAGTGTTGCGAGATCAGAAGCTTTATGGTAAGTTGGAAAAATGTACTTTTATGGTCTCGAGTGTTGTCTTTCTTGGTTATATTGTGGGAAAAGACGGAGTAAGTATGGACCCATCCAAGGTCGATGCTATTCAAGCCTGGCCAGTTCCGAAATCAACTACAGAGGTGCGAAGCTTTCATGGTTTAGCATCATTTTATAGGCGATGCATCCAGGGTTTTAGCTCGATTGTGGCTCCAATTCTGAGTTAACAAGAAAGGAGAGTTCGTATGGACGAACAGCGCCCAAAAGGCGTTTGAAGAGGTAAAACGCAAGTCGTGCTCCGGACTGTTTTAGCACTACCGATTTTAATAAATTATTTGAAGTCGAGTGTGATGCAAGTGGTGTTGGGATTGGTGCCGTGTTATTACAAGAAAAGAGGCCTATTGCATATTTCAGCGAGAAATTAAACGGTGCAAGGTTGAACTATTCAACCTACGACAAAGAGTTTTATGCAATCGTGAGAGCATTGGACCATTGGAGTCATTATCTGCGTCCGAAGCCGTTTATTTTACATTCTGATCACGAGGCTCTTAAACACATCCATGGACAGCAAAAGTTAAATCAAAGACATGCCAAATGGGTGGAATTCTTGCAATCATTCACGTTTTCTTCAAAGTACAAGACGGGAAGTTCTAACGTCGTGGCTGATGCATTATCACGAAGGCATTCATTGTTGATTGAGTTGGATGCAAGGATTCTTGGTTTTGAACATATCAAGGAAGCTGTACAAGTCGATCCAGAATTTTCAAAGGAAATCATTGATCCAACAGGTTTGTATCTTGTTCGGGATGGCTATCTCTTCAAGGGTAATCGGCTATGCATTCCGAATGGGTCGATTAGGGAGTTGTTGGTACGAGAAGCTCATGGCGGAGCTATTCTTTGGACACTTTGGAGTTAATAAGACAAGTGACATCCTAAGTGAACACTTCTACTGGCCAAGAATGAATAAGGACGTGCAAGAAATCGTGGCGAAATGCGTGGTATGCCAAAAGGCTAAGAGTACGTTCACCAAAGGTTTGTATACACCTCGCCGTGCACTGTACAGCCATGGAATGAGGTGAGCATGGATTTTATCCTTGGTTTGCCGAGAACTCAAAGGGGTAAGGACTCGATTATGGTGGTAGTTGATCGATTCTCGAAGATGGCGCATTTTATTCCGTGTCACAAGACTGATGATGCAACTAAAGTGGCTGATTTGTACTATAGAGAGATCGTTCGATTACATGGGATACCTCTTACTATTGTTTCAGATCGAGATGTGAAGTTTCTTAGTTACTCGGAAGACGTTATGGCGTTTGATGGGGACTAAACTTCTTTTCAAGACATCACACCATCCACAAACAGATGGTCGGACCGAGGTAACCAACCGTACTCTGGGAGTCTATTGCGAGGATTGGTTAGTAAAAGCACAAAGGATTGGGATATCAAATTGGCGCATGCTGAATTTGCTTATAATCGTACACCATCAATGACGACAGGACGAGCTCCATTCGAGATTGTTTATGGCGTGAATCCATACCTGCCAATCGATTTAGTGCCCATTCCAAAGAAAGATGTGTTAAGTTTTGAAGCCAAAGAAAGACAAGCTGCATTTCTCCGAGTATGTGAACAAGTTCGAGCTCAAATTGAGAAGGCAAATGCTAAATACAAAGAGAAGGCTAATAAACATCGAAAGCAGCCTGTTTTCAAGGAAGGTGATCTTGTGTGGTTACATTTGAGAAAGGAACGATTTCCATCTAAAAGGAAGAATAAGTTGATGCCACGAGCAGATGGTCCGTTCAAGATCCTCGAATGTTATGGTTCTAATGCATACAAGCTGGAGTTGCCGAGTGAATATGGTGGGGTGAGCGCGACATTCAATGTAGGCGACCTATCACCGTATCTGGAAGACGAGGATTTGAGGGCAAATTCTCAAAAAGAAGGAGAGAATGATGCGGGGAGCATGTTCGGAACAAGCAAATGAGATCCTTATTAGTCGAAATGTAACTCAACTAGTAAAAGGATTTGAGCTTGGATCGAGTAATGTGTTGATGCTAAAATGGGAAGGCATGGGAGCCGCATAACACGGCTCTAGGGCTGCATATCACGGCTCCTAGGATGATTAGGATACACGGTTTCCTAAATCGTGTAGGTATAATAAGTTAGTTAATTACTATTTCTAATAAAGTTAGGAAAGCTAGATTTTCCTAATCCTAGTTTGATTAGAATACCCTAAAAATCTGATTGTATTCTAATATTAGTTTTTAATTACTTTCCTAGTTAGTTTAGGAAAGGGGAATAACTTTCCTAGTTAGTTTAGGAAAGGGAAAGATAGCTTGATTTGCAAGCTAGGGTTTGGGTCGAATTGTGACCTCGTTTAGGAGTATATTAGGCCGTGTATGAAGCGAGAAACTATCATCGAATTTCCAGCAATAAAACTGTTTACATTTGTGAGCATTATTCCGATTAGGTTTGCGAGCTTAATCTTTAGATCTTCCTTGCGAGGTTGATTGCGTGAATCTGCGTTTGACACCTTGCGAGGTTAGGACTAGGAATTCACCATACTATCCAGTTACATTCATAATCACGAAATAATCAGTCCAAACAACACAATTTCCGCTGCAAATTTACCAATTACCACGACATACACAATCTCAGAAATAACAAACTCAACCGAACAGTTCAACGATCTGTCCAATCTCGTTTTTCCATACTGTTTTACATCACTAATGAACACGGACAAATGGTTCACACAACGAGTCACATGGACTAATGAACAAGTACAATTGTTTAACATAACGAGTTAGAAGGACTAATGAACAAGGACAAATGGTTCACACAACGAGTCACATTTACTAATGAACAAGTAAAATTGTTTAACACAACGACTCACAAGGACTAATGAACAAGGATAAATGGTTTACACAACGAGTCATAAGGACTAATGAACAAGGACAAATGGTTCACACAACGAGTCACATGGACTAATGAACAAGGACAATTGTTTAACACAACGAGTCACAAGGACTAATGAACAAGGACAAATAGTTCACACAACGAGTCACATTTACTAATAAACAAGGAAAAATGGTTCACACAACGAGTCACATGGACTAATGAACAAGTACAATTGTTTAATACAAGGAGTCACAAGGACTAATGAATAAGGACAAATGGTTCACACAACGAGTCACATGGACTAATGAACAAGTACAATTGTTTAACACAACGAGTCACAAGGACTAATGAACAAGGATAAATGGTTCACACAACGAGTCACATGGACTAATGAACAAGGACAAATAGTTCACACAACGAGTCACATGGACTAATGAACAAGGACAATTGTTTAACACAACGAGTCACAAGGACTAATGAACAAGGACAAATAGTTCACACAACGAGTCACATTTACTAATAAACAAGGAAAAATGGTTCACACAACGAGTCACATGGACTAATGAACAAGTACAATTGTTTAATACAAAGAGTCACAAGGACTAATGAACGAGGACAAATGGTTCACACAAAGAGTCACATGGACTAATGAACAAGTACAATTGTTTAATACAAGGAGTCACAAGGACTAATGAACAAGGACAAATGGTTCACACAACGAGTCACATGGACTAATTAACAAGTACAATTGTTTAACACAACGAGTCACAAGTACTAATGAACAAAGACAAATGGTTCACACAACGAGTCACATGGACTAATGAACAATTACAATTGTTTAACACAACCATTCATAAGTACTAATGAACAAGGATAAATGGTTTACACAACGAGTCACAAGGACTAATGAAAGAGGACAAATGGTTCACACAAAGAGTCACAAGGACTAATGAACAGGTACAATTGTTTAACACAACGAGTCACAAGGACTAATGAACAATGACAAATGGTTCACACAACGAGTCACATGGACTAATGAACAAGAAAATTGTTTAACACAACGACTCACAAGGACTAATGAACAAGGATAAATGGTTTACACAACGAGTCATAAGGACTAATGAACAAGGACAAATGGTTCACACAACGAGTCACATGGACTAATGAACAAGGACAATTGTTTAACACAACGAGTCACAAGGACTAATGAACAAGGACAAATAGTTCACACAACGAGTCACATTTACTAATAAACAAGGAAAAATGGTTCACACAACGAGTCACATGGACTAATGAACAATTACAATTGTTTAACACAACGAGTCACAAGGACAAATGAACAAGGACAAATAGTTCACACAACGAGTCACATTTACTAATAAACATGGAAAAATGGTTCACACAACGAGTCACATGGACTAATGAACAAGTACAATTGTTTAATACTAGGAGTCACAAGGACTAATTAACAAGGACAAATGGTTCACACAACGAGTCACATGGACTAATGAACAAGTACAATTGTTTAATACAAGAAGTCACAAGGACTAATGAACAAGGACAAATGGTTCACACGACGAGTCACATGGACTAATGAACAATTACAATTGTTTAACATAACGAGTCACAAGGACTAATGAACAAGGACAAATAGTTCACACAACGAGTCACATTTACTAATAAACAAGGAAAAATGGTTCACACAACGAGTCACATGGACTAATGAACAATTACAATTGTTTAACACAACGAGTCACAAGGACAAATGAACAAGGACAAATAGTTCACACAACGAGTCACATTTACTAATAAACATGGAAAAATGGTTCACACAACGAGTCACATGGACTAATGAACAAGTACAATTGTTTAATACAAGGAGTCACAAGGACTAATGAACACGGACAAATGGTTCACACAACGAGTCACATGGACTAATGAACAAGTACAATTGTTTAACACAACGAGTCACAAGGACTAATGAACAAGGACAAATGGTTCACACAACGAGTCACATTTACTAATGAACAAGTAAAATTGTTTAACACAACGACTCACAAGGACTAATGAACAAGGATAAATGGTTTACACAACGAGTCATAAGGACTAATGAACAAGGACAAATGGTTCACACAACGAGTCACATGGACTAATGAACAAGGACAATTGTTTAACACAACGAGTCACAAGGACTAATGAACAAGGACAAATAGTTCACACAACGAGTCACATTTACTAATAAACAAGGAAAAATGGTTCACACAACGAGTCACATGGACTAATGAACAAGTACAATTGTTTAATACAAGGAGTCACAAGGACTAATGAACAAGGACAAATGGTTCACACAACGAGTCACATGGACTAATGAACAAGTACAATTGTTTAACACAACGAGTCACAAGGACTAATGAACAAGGACAAATGGTTCACACAACGAGTCACAAGGACTAATGAACAAGGACAAATAGTTCACACAATGAGTCACATGGACTAATGAACAAGGACAATTGTTTAACACAACGAGTCACAAGGACTAATGAACAAGGACAAATAGTTCACACAACGAGTCACATTTACTAATAAACAAGGAAAAATGGTTCACACAACGAGTCACATGGATTAATGAACAAGTACAATTGTTTAATACAAAGAGTCACAAGGACTAATGAACGAGGACAAATGGTTCACACAAAGAGTCACATGGACTAATGAACAAGTACAATTGTTTAATACAAGGAGTCACAAGGACTAATGAACAAGGACAAATGGTTCACACTAAACGACAAAGTCACTTGGACTAATGAACAAGTACAATTGTTTAACACAACGAGTCACAAGTACTAATGAACAAGGACAAATGGTTCACACAACGAGTCACATGGACTAATGAACAATTACAATTGTTTAACACAACCACTCACAAGTACTAATGAACAAGGATAAATGGTTTACACAACGAGTCACAAGGACTAATGAAAGAGGACAAATGGTTCACACAAAGAGTCACATGGACTAATGAACAGGTACAATTGTTTAACACAACGAGTCACAAGGACTAATGAACAAGGACAAATGGTTCACACAATGAGTCACATGGACTAATGAACAAGAAAATTGTTTAACACAACGACTCACAAGGACTAATGAACAAGGATAAATGGTTTACACAACGAGTCATAAGGACTAATGAACAAGGACAATTGTTTAACACAACGAGTCACAAGGACTAATGAGCAAGGACAAATAGTTCACACAACGAGTCACATTTACTAATAAATAAGGAAAAATGGTTCACACAACGAGTCACATGGACTAATGAACAATTACAATTGTTTAACACAACGAGTCACAAGGACAAATGAACAAGGACAAATAGTTCACACAACGAGTCACATTTACTAATAAACATGGAAAAATGGTTCACACAACGAGTCACATGGACTAATGAACAAGTACAATTGTTTAATACAAGGAGTCACAAGGACTAATGAACAAGGACAAATGGTTCACACAACGAGTCACATGGACTAATGAACAAGTACAATTGTTTAATACAAGAAGTCACAAGGACTAATGAACAAGGACAAATGGTTCACACGACGATTCACATTGGACTAACGAGTCACATGGACTAATGAACAATTACAATTGTTTAACATAATGAGTCACAAGGACTAATGAACAAGGACAAATAGTTCACACAACGAGTCACATTTACTAATAAACAAGGAAAAATGGTTCACACAACGAGTCACATGGACTAATGAACAATTACAATTTAACACAACGAGTCACAAGGACAAATGAACAAGGACAAATAGTTCACACAACGAGTCACATTTACTAATAAACATGGAAAAATGGTTCACACAACGAGTCACATGGACTAATGAACAAGTACAATTGTTTAATACAAGGAGTCACAAGGACTAATGAATAAGGACAAATGGTTCACACAACGAGTCACATGGACTAATGAACAAGTACAATTGTTTAACATAACGAGTCACAAGGACTAATGAACAAGGACAAATGGTTCACACAACGAGTCACATGGACTAATGAACAAGGACAAATAGTTCACACAACGAGTCACATGGACTAATGAACAAGGACAATTGTTTAACACAACGAGTCACAAGGACTAATGAACAAGGACAAATAGTTCACACAACGAGTCACATTTACTAATAAACAAGGAAAAATGGTTCACACAACGAGTCACATGGACTAATGAACAAGTACAATTGTTTAATACAAAGAGTCACAAGGACTAATGAACGAGGACAAATGGTTCACACAAAGAGTCACATGGACTAATGAACAAGTACAATTGTTTAATACAAGGAGTCACAAGGACTAATGAACAAGGACAAATGGTTCACACAACGAGTCACATGGACTAATGAACAAGTACAATTGTTTAACACAACGAGTCACAAGTACTAATGAACAAAGACAAATGGTTCACACAACGAGTCACATGGACTAATGAACAATTACAATTGTTTAACACAACCACTCACAAGAACTAATGAACAAGGATAAATGGTTTACACAACGAGTCACAAGGACTAATGAAAGAGGACAAATGGTTCACACAAAGAGTCACATGGACTAATGAACAGGTACAATTGTTTAACACAACGAGTCACAAGGACTAATGAACAAGGACAAATGGTTCACACAACGAGTCACATGGACTAATGAACAAGAAAATTGTTTAACACAACGACTCACAAGGACTAATGAACAAGGATAAATGGTTTACACAACGAGTCATAAGGACTAATGAACAAGGACAAATGGTTCACACAACGAGTCACATGGACTAATGAACAAGGACAATTGTTTAACACAACGAGTCACAAGGACTAATGAGCAAGGACAAATAGTTCACACAACGAGTCACATTTACTAATAAATAAGGAAAAATGGTTCACACAACGAGTCACATGGACTAATGAACAATTACAATTGTTTAACACAACGAGTCACAAGGACAAATGAACAAGGACAAATAGTTCACACAACGAGTCACATTTACTAATAAACATGGAAAAATGGTTCACACAACGAGTCACATGGACTAATGAACAAGTACAATTGTTTAATACAAGGAGTCACAAGGACTAATGAACAAGGACAAATGGTTCACACAACGAGTCACATGGACTAATGAACAAGTACAATTGTTTAATACAAGAAGTCACAAGGACTAATGAACAAGGACAAATGGTTCACACGACGAGTCACATGGACTAATGAACAATTACAATTGTTTAACATAACGAGTCACAAGGACTAATGAACAAGGACAAATAGTTCACACAACGAGTCACATTTACTAATAAACAAGGAAAAATGGTTCACACAACGAGTCACATGGACTAATGAACAATTACAATTTAACACAACGAGTCACAAGGACAAATGAACAAGGACAAATAGTTCACACAACGAGTCACATTTACTAATAAACATGGAAAAATGGTTCACACAACGAGTCACATGGACTAATGAACAAGTACAATTGTTTAATACAAGGAGTCACAAGGACTAATGAATAAGGACAAATGGTTCACACAACGAGTCACATGGACTAATGAACAAGTACAATTGTTAAACACAACGAGTCACAAGGACTAATGAACAAGGACAAATGGTTCACACAACGAGTCACATGGACTAATGAACAAGGACAAATAGTTCACACAACGAGTCACATGGACTAATGAACAAGGACAATTGTTTAACACAACGAGTCACAAGGACTAATGAACAAGGACAAATAGTTCACACAACGAGTCACATTTACTAATAAACAAGGAAAAATGGTTCACACAACGAGTCACATGGACTAATGAACAAGTACAATTGTTTAATACAAAGAGTCACAAGGACTAATGAACGAGGACAAATGGTTCACACAAAGAGTCACATGGACTAATGAACAAGTACAATTGTTTAATACAAGGAGTCACAAGGACTAATGAACAAGGACAAATGGTTCACACAACGAGTCACATGGACTAATGAACAAGTACAATTGTTTAACACAACGAGTCACAAGTACTAATGAACAAAGACAAATGGTTCACACAACGAGTCACATGGACTAATGAACAATTACAATTGTTTAACACAACCATTCATAAGTACTAATGAACAAGGATAAATGGTTTACACAACGAGTCACAAGGACTAATGAAAGAGGACAAATGGTTCACACAAAGAGTCACAAGGACTAATGAACAGGTACAATTGTTTAACACAACGAGTCACAAGGACTAATGAACAAGGACAAATGGTTCACACAACGAGTCACATGGACTAATGAACAAGAAAATTGTTTAACACAACGACTCACAAGGACTAATGAACAAGGATAAATGGTTTACACAACGAGTCATAAGGACTAATGAACAAGGACAAATGGTTCACACAACGAGTCACATGGACTAATGAACAAGGACAATTGTTTAACACAACGAGTCACAAGGACTAATGAACAAGGACAAATAGTTCACACAACGAGTCACATTTACTAATAAACAAGGAAAAATGGTTCACACAACGAGTCACATGGACTAATGAACAATTACAATTGTTTAACACAACGAGTCACAAGGACAAATGAACAAGGACAAATAGTTCACACAACGAGTCACATTTACTAATAAACAAGGAAAAATGGTTCACACAACGAGTCACATGGACTAATGAACAATTACAATTGTTTAACACAACGAGTCACAAGGACAAATGAACAAGGACAAATAGTTCACACAACGAGTCACATTTACTAATAAACATGGAAAAATGGTTCACACAACGAGTCACATGGACTAATGAACAAGTACAATTGTTTAATACAAGGAGTCACAAGGACTAATGAACACGGACAAATGGTTCACACAACGAGTCACATGGACTAATGAACAAGTACAATTGTTTAACACAACGAGTCACAAGGACTAATGAACAAGGACAAATGGTTCACACAACGAGTCACATTTACTAATGAACAAGTAAAATTGTTTAACACAACGACTCACAAGGACTAATGAACAAGGATAAATGGTTTACACAACGAGTCATAAGGACTAATGAACAAGGACAAATGGTTCACACAACGAGTCACATGGACTAATGAACAAGGACAATTGTTTAACACAACGAGTCACAAGGACTAATGAACAAGGACAAATAGTTCACACAACGAGTCACATGGACTAATGAACAAGAAAATTGTTTAACACAACGACTCACAAGGACTAATGAACAAGAATAAATGGTTTACACAACGAGTCATAAGGACTAATGAACAAGGACAAATGGTTCACACAACGAGTCACATGGACTAATGAACAAGGACAATTGTTTAACACAACGAGTCACAAGGACTAATGAACAAGGACAAATAGTTCACACAACGAGTCACATTTACTAATAAACAAGGAAAAATGGTTCACACAACGAGTCACATGGACTAATGAACAAGTACAATTGTTTAATACAAGGAGTCACAAGGACTAATGAACAAGGACAAATGGTTCACACAACGAGTCACATGGACTAATGAACAAGGACAAATGGTTCACACAACGAGTCACATTTACTAATGAACAAGTAAAATTGTTTAACACAACGACTCACAAGGACTAATGAACAAGGATAAATGGTTTACACAACGAGTCATAAGGACTAATGAACAAGGACAAATGGTTCACACAACGAGTCACATGGACTAATGAACAAGGACAATTGTTTAACACAACGAGTCACAAGGACTAATGAACAAGGACAAATAGTTCACACAACGAGTCACATTTACTAATAAACAAGGAAAAATGGTTCACACAACGAGTCACATGGACTAATGAACAAGTACAATTGTTTAATACAAGGAGTCACAAGGACTAATGAACAAGGACAAATGGTTCACACAACGAGTCACATGGACTAATGAACAAGTACAATTGTTTAACACAACGAGTCACAAGGACTAATGAACAAGGACAAATGGTTCACACAACGAGTCACAAGGACTAATGAACAAGGACAAATAGTTCACACAATGAGTCACATGGACTAATGAACAAGGACAATTGTTTAACACAACGAGTCACAAGGACTAATGAACAAGGACAAATAGTTCACACAACGAGTCACATTTACTAATAAACAAGGAAAAATGGTTCACACAACGAGTCACATGGATTAATGAACAAGTACAATTGTTTAATACAAAGAGTCACAAGGACTAATGAACGAGGACAAATGGTTCACACAAAGAGTCACATGGACTAATGAACAAGTACAATTGTTTAATACAAGGAGTCACAAGGACTAATGAACAAGGACAAATGGTTCACACAACGAGTCACTTGGACTAATGAACAAGTACAATTGTTTAACACAACGAGTCACAAGTACTAATGAACAAGGACAAATGGTTCACACAACGAGTCACATGGACTAATGAACAATTACAATTGTTTAACACAACCACTCACAAGTACTAATGAACAAGGATAAATGGTTTACACAACGAGTCACAAGGACTAATGAAAGAGGACAAATGGTTCACACAAAGAGTCACATGGACTAATGAACAGGTACAATTGTTTAACACAACGAGTCACAAGGACTAATGAACAAGGACAAATGGTTCACACAATGAGTCACATGGACTAATGAACAAGAAAATTGTTTAACACAACGACTCACAAGGACTAATGAACAAGGATAAATGGTTTACACAACGAGTCATAAGGACTAATGAACAAGGACAATTGTTTAACACAACGAGTCACAAGGACTAATCACAAGGACTAATGAGCAAGGACAAATAGTTCACACAACGAGTCACATTTACTAATAAATAAGGAAAAATGGTTCACACAACGAGTCACATGGACTAATGAACAATTACAATTGTTTAACACAACGAGTCACAAGGACAAATGAACAAGGACAAATAGTTCACACAACGAGTCACATTTACTAATAAACATGGAAAAATGGTTCACACAACGAGTCACATGGACTAATGAACAAGTACAATTGTTTAATACAAGGAGTCACAAGGACTAATGAACAAGGACAAATGGTTCACACAACGAGTCACATGGACTAATGAACAAGTACAATTGTTTAATACAAGAAGTCACAAGGACTAATGAACAAGGACAAATGGTTCACACTGAAGGAAATGTATATTCATATACATATTTAACATACTCATATATGTCTAATTAATTTGTCATAAATTAAAACGGATCTTATGCATGCAAACAATATAATAAAATAGAGGAGAAATCATGTCCTTACAAAATTAATTTCGGATATTTGGGCACAAAAGAGATCACCTATCTCTTTTGTTCTTGAGCTTATCCCAATGGAAGAACAAAGATCTAAGAGTAAGATCTCTCCCTAAATATAATACCCAAGGCTCCTCTTAATTAAATTAATATTACAAATACTAGTTATAATATTAATCTATGAGAAAATTGAACCAAAAATATTGTTAACACTTTGAATATTTTCGGTTTTGATGAGAGATAAAGAGAGGATTTTATTTCTCTAGAAAACTTATATTTTGGATGATTGAATGGAATGAAAATAATACACTACCTTTAGTATATTATTAGGCAAAATTTAAAGAAAAACAATGATCACTTTTCTCTTCTCAAAACCGTGTAAGAGGAGGCAATAGGGGAGCCAATGCATGAAGATTTTGTTCTTCACAAGGAACAATAGCCTTGCATGGCTAGGTGGCTTTTTAATCATTGTGTTTTCCACTAATTACAAATAACATATAATTAGCTTAATCTCTTCTAATTTTCGGCCCATATGATAATATGGAATCCATATTATTTTGTCAATTGTCTATATGTTACATGTCACATGTCACATATATTTGTTATGTAATTTTTATCATATTAAAAATCAACGTATTAATAAAATACGTCACATACAAAAATTGACTTAGTAATTTCATAATTACTTGTGCCAAAAATATTTTACCATTTATAAATCACAACAGATTGTATTTATAACAGTTCATTCAAATTTAATTGTTACATTAAACAATTTATTTCATCCGAGTAATTATACAATTTGATTACTCAGACCGTATCTTATTTAATCATATTTCAATATGATACGTAAATTTTACTTCCAAAATCGTCCGTCAATTTTCAAGTAATTTAATTAACTCGTAATATTATACGATTAATTAAATAATCAATTAAGAGGGTTGCCCTTTAGGTATGACCTAGGGGTCAATCGATCACCACCGTCACACGACAAGTAATGTCAAACTCTAGTAAGCCAATCATTACCGATATATGTTGACCAGTTGTGATAACAATATTACTTCCCAATTGTATTCATTTTAATGAGACTTAAACATGTGATCATCATGATCAACAGTTGTGATCGCATTATTGTCGGAGGACACATATTCCAACAATCTCCCACTTGTCCTCGACAAGTGTGCGTCACCAATTCTCTTGTCCTATTACTATCTCCCACTCAATGCAAGGTGTCTTTCAGGTCGTACTTGCAAGTGATCATATCGAGAGCGGTTTCCTCGATCTGGAGAATAACTGTTTGACCGGATTTATCCACACTGGATACCTTCCGAGCGTGGCCACGCATTTCCAGTTCATTACTCCTCGAGTGGCCCTGAGATATTGTTATAACCCTGACTAGGGGTGGACAATTCCTATCGCACTCATTCCCTTCGACTAGCCACAGCCATCATAACCCAAAATATGCCCATTTGACCCCATTTACGAAGGTCGTAGTAACACAAATCAAAGTTAATCTGAAACTGTGCCATCTTAGGAGAATAGTCTTTAGTCAAAAGAATCGACTCATTTGAATACTATAGTAGCTCTCGCCACGACCAGGCTATATAAATTTGCCAGAACTCTATAAGCGGTCATAAGGCCCGACAAAATGTTCCTAACAATCTGCCTATGTGATCGACTAGTCATCTCACATGACTCTATGGCATTTGAACTTGCCATCAATCGCCTCACACTCTAGTCACTTCGAGACGTCACCTCATATAAGTAACTATGGGCAAAAACAATGTTAATCCATGTTCACTTTAACGGGGTTCAATTGTCTCTACAACCCGTTTGGATATAACAATGTACCAAGTGAGTTAATAATAACTCAAACGACAAATGTCGACATCACACTCGGGTAGTCAATATCATATTACAACCTTGTGATGTATATCATAAGTGTAAACACTCATTGATTGCAATAGAAGTTTAACATCCCATGTGTCCATGTGTTCAAATTTCTTGCACTTGCAATTTCCTTCACATTCATGTTCTCATAGCATGAATCTTACCAAGTACACATTTAAGGTTCTTGACCTTGGTTTTGGTTCTTTAACTTGAAAGAACTTTCTTATCGATCATGTCATAACGAACGAATTTGCGATGAATAATATAACTTGCACTGATCAAGTATTTCATCCACACATAATGCACTAGGTATATGTTTTGTAGAATCTTGTAATTGACAAGATTATTTAGCTTAGCACTTCTAATAAGTCCTAGCTTTTACTAGGAAAGATTGTTTATGAATAACCTCTTATTCAACCAAGCATCTTTCCAAAAACTTCTCATTTCTCTTTCTAGACTTGGAAGAATTGGGATTCTCATAAATCCTCATATGTGCTCGGATTTTCTATGATATGTGCAACTTCTTGAAACATAATAGAACATTCCGTCAACTACTGAAATCGCTCATCGGATTCTTCTCGAGAATTCATGACGTTTCTATTATGGCTCACCAACCAATCATCATGCTCTTATGCATATGATTCAAAATTGGACATGTACATGATTATTCTAATGGCGGAAACATTAGTTACTAATAATCATGAGATCAACCGTTCTTAGGTTCAATGAACTACCATGACTTGCTAATGGTAATCCCATTTTCATTCATACGAATAACCTATGCGTATGTTGATGTGATGTGTATCTCTTAATACTAATCCAACATCCCATGATGTAATTGGATTCATCATTGTCCATTTTCATCCAGAATTGAAAACTCGAAAGCTTCTTTATGAAAGAAGGTATTAGCTCGTCATTCTTTAATGAGTAATGAGTTTTTATACATTCAAGGATGATAGCTCCCACTAAATCCCATGTCTTCACATGAGAATTTCCTAACTCCCACTCAATTCTACATATTTCGAAATTGACTTCTCAATCGAAATTTGTCAAGAATATAAATATAAATTGCCTTGCCAAGTTACTAGGATAAAACCATATATGTCCCATCATATCCTTTCAAAATGCCTATTTTGAAGTGGTCTCATCTCAACCTTACGGAAAGAGATTTTAAATCTCTAACACACTTATGACCATCTCAACCTTACGGAAAGAGATTTTAAATCTCTAACACACTTATGTCATAATGATGTGTAGCAATGTCATTATTCAAATACAAATAATATTTAGAATAGGTCCTTCGGAATACCCTTTCGGAAGGAGGTTTAACCATTTCATAGCGAGGTTAAACAATGACATTTGCGTGTTTAAAACGTTGGCTATTGAAGATATCGGAATATCAATCTTTGCAACTTGATCATAACTAGTATGTTCCTATGATTCATTTAGGCTCTTAAGTAAAACTCATGATTGAAACTATTGGTCAATTGATTCATAACCTTTAGTCAAAAGCTTGTTAAGACTTTACATTAGTCATTTTTCTTCCAAAACTTCTTTTGGTCTCCTCGTGTAGTTATCTTGAGAATAAACTCTTATGATTACTTCACTTGGTCTCTTAAGTCATTTAGAACTAACTTGAGACTATAGATCTCATCTATTTGGTATACTATGTAAATAGATATACCCTCATTCAAATCATTCTCTCTTGCGTAGATCTTCATTTACACAAGTACACAATTATATCTTGCCTTGTGTGTTGTGTCCTCATTTTTCTCCCACTCTATCTTTAGAATGAATACACTAAGCATTCAAAGATAGCATATGAGACACAAATTAATGATGTTGAAGTATAAGGAGGACTACCTCATAGGTTGACTAATTGTTATTGATTTCATATGTGTACTTGGTGGTTGACATACCTTTAAGAGAGTTCATAGACTCAAAGTCACTTTATAAATGATCATACACAAGCCTTAAGCATGTGGACATATAATGAAACCGGTCATTATATTTGTCTATTAGATCACTTTAAGTGAATAATCTTATGTTTCAAAACGCAAGCAATTTAAAGATGAAATTTTAGAACATAAAGGATAAATGATAAAATGGGTGACTTGGGTTGCAAACCAAGTCACCATTATCCAAAATACAACTCATTATCCAAAATACCTTTCCATGTCAAACACGGAAACTTAAAGTTCTAAAAATTCAAAACATAACTTAAAATAAGACAATGAAAAACAAAGCTCCATAAAAGCTATCCTTAGCTTCTTCATGGTTTCTTATGCTTGCTTTTCTTTTCCTTTGTCTTTGCTTGGTGGAGGCCCTATTTACAATAAAAGGGAGATACATTATCACAACTTTGCATCATAATACCATAGTTGAATTTAGAAACATAAAAGAAGGTTAGTCATTTACCTCTTTGGAGTGATCTTTCCAGCTTTGATATCACCAAGGTATTTGGAACAATTCCTCTTCCAATGTCCCATGCCATTACAATAATGGCATTTGTCAAGAGGACCCTTCTTGACTTTGGAGGTGCCAGCTTCACAAGACTTAGCTTTGGTGAATGTGGGAGCTTGCTTTTTACCCTTTCTCCCATTCTTCTTGAACTTCCCCTTACTCTTTGTGCTTATGTTAAGCACATCCTTGGGAGGGTTCACATTTAACCCCATGTCCCTCTCGGCTTGCACAAGTAACTTGTGCAACTCCTCAAGAGACACATCCTTGTCTTGCATATTGAAATTCACCCGGAATTGCACATACGCCTTAACCTTAGACAAGGAGTGTAGAATCCTATCTACGATGAGTTCTTTGGGGATTTCAACCTTTTGAATTTTCAAGGTCTCGACAAGCTCCATGAGTTTGAGCACATGAGGGCTAACCTTTTGGCCCTCTTTGAAGTCGAGATCAAAGAATGCCGCGGCCGCCTCATATTGGACGATCCGCGGAGTTTGTGAAAACATGGTCACAAGTTTGGAGTAAATCTCATTAGCATTGCCCATTTTGAAGGCTCTCCTTTGGAGTTCCGCCTCCATCGCAAATATTAAGACATTTTTTGATGTAAAATAACTTGGACAAATTAGGTTGAACAGATTGACGGACTGTTCGGATGCAGAATAGGATAAAATCGTGTAAATCTGACAGTTTGTTGGTCTGTTCGTCTAAGTATTTTAGGATTAACGCAGCGGAATTTAATCGAAACGTTGTAAAAACGTGAAAAGTAACAAAGTAACTTAGGGATAGTATGGTGAATCTCGCTCTCCGCCTCGCAAGGTACGAACTCGAAACACTCAAAAGATCAACCTCGCAAAGAAGATCTGAAAGCCAAAACTCGCAAGCCTTGAACTCAATTGTTCTCACACAGGGAACGATTTTTATTAAAACTCATAATCTGAAAATTAGGGTTACAAGAGGCCCTATTTATACTCCTACTTAGCTTGACTAATAAGCTATCTTTCCCTTTCCTAAACTAACTAGGAAAATTATTCCCCTTTCCTAAACTAACTAGGAAAGTAATTAAAATACTAAAAACTAGAATACAATCAGATTTAGGGTATTCTAATTTGACTAGGATTAGGAAATAACAAGTTTTCCTAACTTGACTAGAATTATGATATAAGCTAACCTAATTCCACACGATTTAGGAAACTAAGATAATCCTATTTGAATACAAAATACTTATTACCTAATATAATTAAACTAGGATATGACTCCTTTTGGTAAGAAGTCTCGACATCACTACCTTGGATGCCAAGTAAACACGTGAACTTGCCTGAATCATACTTGAGCATTTCGAACGGTCTGTCGAGTGTTCAATAAGTTTCATTTCGACAGAATCCTTTCCAATACTTCGTTTTACACATTGCTCCTGCATCATTCTCCCTTTCTTCAAAAAAGAATCGACCCGATTCTTGGACCATCGGCCTCCCGGATCAAATATGAACCATCTCATCTTAATCATGATAGTAGTGATTCTTATGCAGCTTATATGACTCTTTCTTTTGTTCTTAAACCTAGTCCCCTTGAACCATCGGTTTTTGTGACTTCTTCTTTTGTAGATTTTAAACAATCTTTGCTTGTGCCTTGTGAACCATATTTTCTTGTGCCTTTTGAACCATATTTTCTTGTGCCTTCCACCCCACCTCCCTCCTTGCACAAGTCTCGACCTCTTATAGTGAACTATTTTAGCGACCCAACAAATCGGACCTGACAATTCCCTCACCATAGCAGCATTCTCTTCTATTGTATAATCAACCGTGCATACAAACTTGTATTGATAAGACAACTTTTGCATCATCGCATCCATATCCCTGATTCGTGCCAAATAAGAAACCAGTGAAAAATTATACTCAACATACTTCTCTTTGCCTCCTATAATTACTTCTAAGGAATAATCAATGTCGTCCTTCAAATCGTCACAAATTGACTCCTCTTCTTCATGAATTCCTTTAAAAGATTCAAACTTTTGTTCTTTAATTGGATCCAATGGCTTGAAAACATATGTGACAACCTCGTCTTCCTTATCTTCATAATCATCAAAGATAGGTGGTAAATCAAGATTGAAGAACGAATCACTTTCATCTAATGACTTGACAATGTAAGTAACAATCTCGTCTGCCTTCTTTTCTTCATCACTCGGAATTAGACAGTCTTCTGGAATGTTCGTTTGGACAAGGTCAGGCGTCTCTACAATTTGACAGTCGTCTGGACTGTTCTCTGACGTCTCTCCATCCCTTTCCGCTTCTTCTTCATGAATATAATTAAAAGGTTCAATCTTTATCTCTTCTTCCTTCGATCCACAAGATTGACTAAGTTCGCGCTCCCACTTCTCGTATTTGGATGAAATCTGATCAATTCTCCTTGTTATGTCTTCCCATAACAATTTTTCCTCATATTCCTCTAACTTCTTTAATGCTTGCCTGAGTTTTTTCCGAGACATGTCAGCGCTGGTAACAAACGCTAAAAAACCCTAGGACCGTCTTGGATTTAAGGAAATCAAGAGCCGAAGCTCTGATACCAATTTGATGTAAAATAACTTGGACAAATTAGGTTGAACAGATTGACGGACTGTTCGGATGCAGAATAGGATAAAATCGTGTAAATCTGACAGTTTGTTGGTCTGTTCGTCTAAGTATTTTAGGATTAACGCAGCGAATTTAACCGAAATCGTTGTAAAAACGTGAAAAGTAACAAAGTAACCGGGATAGTATGGTGAATCTCGCTCTCCGCCTCGCAAGGTACGAACTCGAAACACTCAAAAGATCAACCTCGCAAAGAAGATCTGAAAGCCAAAACTCGCAAGCCTTGAACTCAATTGTTCTCACACAGGGAACGATTTTTATTAAAACTCATAATCTGAAAATTAGGGTTACAAGAGGCCCTATTTATACTCCTACTTAGCTTGACTAATAAGCTATCTTTCCCTTTCCTAAACTAACTAGGAAAATTATTCCCCTTTCCTAAACTAACTAGGAAAGTAATTAAAATACTAAAAACTAGAATACAATCAGATTTAGGGTATTCTAATTTGACTAGGATTAGGAAATAACAAGTTTTCCTAACTTGACTAGAATTATGATATAAGCTAACCTAATTCCACACGATTTAGGAAACTAAGATAATCCTATTTGAATACAAAATACTTATTACCTAATATAATTAAACTAGGATATGACTCCTTTTGGTAAGAAGTCTCGACATCACTACCTTGGATGCCAAGTAAACACGTGAACTTGCCTGAATCATACTTGAGCATTCTGAACAGTCCTGTCGAGTGTTCAATAAGTTTCATTTCGACAGAATCCTTTCCAATACTTCGTTTTACACATTGCTCCTGCATCATTTTTCATTGCGGCGGACTCCTTTTGGTAAGCCTCATAGGCTTCCCTAGTGGCCGCGGTGGACCTAGTGGAGGGCTCGGGTGGAGAGGCCTCGGTAAGGTAACGAAGCTTGTCGTCACCTTCGGCGGCTAATTTGAGTTGGGCATCCCACTCGGAGAAATTTGACCCATTCTTTTCAAGTTTACATCGATCCATAAAGGATCGGAGCCATGATGAAGTAGCAAGTGGTGTAGCATTAGGAGTTGGTGTTGCCATTTGTTATGAATAAGAAGTGGTCTACAAAACAAAATATAAGGAGTAAAACAATTGTCGTTTTAATAATACTCGTAAAAAATGTATGATTTAAACAAGTTTTAAGCATTTTTCTAGTGACCTCTACCCAACTAGATAAATGATTCCAAGACCCAAATTCATATCGATTTAGGCACGGTAGGGCCGATTCATCCTTTATCAATATAACTCGGTGGATTAACGTTTAATCGATTCTACTCTTAGAACTCTTGGTCGATAATATTACATTAACATATATCTTTAGCCCAAAACACATTCGACAAGGGCACGGTAGGGCCGATACATCCCTTATCAAAAACTTTTGTTGAGGTCAATCCAAATTTCGAATAAATGTGTCCATGATCCAAATCCATATCAACTTGGGTACGGTAGGGCCGATACATCCCTTATCAACATGAATTCGGTGGATTAACATTCATCACCCACTTCCCCTACGTAACAAGGTTTGTACCCCGGTAGGGCCGAGTGCACTCCCTCGCGAAATAGGTTTTCATGGTTTCTACTATTTGGTAAGGCTATATCTCAATTAATTGTTTTAGCGAGAGGTCATGTCAATTTATTATCTATCACGTTTTAAGTGAACTAAAGCGGTGAACTACGATAATTCTAATTGACACGGTCGATGAACTCGATAAGATGACAATGCATGTTTAGTTATGGCGATTTAGCGATGCATGTGACATAAAATAAAATGCAAGCATAAGAATAAATAAATCCTAGTATGGCCTTTCCTAAAATAGAAAAACTATTAATCTATTACATATTCGGAAACCAACTCCATTGGTCCCTTGAACTTCGGTTGTGGCACGCATCTCGAGGTAACACCGTCTTTATGTATCGCCATTCTTGAAGAGATCCGTCTTTTGGAACTCCGGAATGAATAAAATTACATAATAAATTACATAATTTCCTATTATACATTTGTAACTAAAATAAAAATAAATCTATTAAATTACAAAACGGTGATACGAGATCACAATAAAAATTACAACCGAATCGATATTCCCATACATTTCGGGAAATACCAATTAAAATCTAAGGCCATACTAAGTAAAATTACATAATTCAAAATTACATAAATTAAAATTATGACAATCATAAAGTAAAATGCAGCATTATAATATGTATGAACATGCTCAATTTTTATGCTAAATCGCCTTTTAATTAGCCAATATCGTATATTACTCGGTTTTTACGGATTTGCGTGATTTCAACATTTTATAATCACAAAAATACATAAACTCATATTTATGCATAAGTTAATTACCCTAACCTTTTAGGACTCAAAATATAGTCTTCACTAATAATTTGACCATAATTAACCTTTTATTTATAAAATTGTTCATAATTGGACCAAAAATTACAAAAATAAGCCATTAAACTTCAAATAAATCGAAAAATTTCAAATAAATTCAAAATTTGAAATTTAAATTCATGAACATTCTGGAAAAATTCCATGACACTCATAATGTTCAAAATCTTAGGTTAAAAAATTTCGAAAATTTTCCGGAAAAACAATGTTGCGGTTTATCGATATTTAATAAAATAATCATAAAAAACATGGAAAAATTATTTTCATTAACTTTTCATTTTAGATCTGGAAAAATATAATAAAATGCAACATTTGACGTTTTTCCTTAGTCATAGGTTATGTTTTATTAATTTTCAACTAATAATGTCACTATTTATGCCATTTTTCTTCAAAAATTCATAAATCATGCTAAAAGACTTCTTTATAGCCAATTATTTTACACACATCTTGTAAAATTGCATGTGACAACATATTAATTTTCTATGACCAGATTCGAAATTTAACTCATATTAACCTATTTTTCTCTTAAATCCACATTTAATAATGAAAAATTCATTTTTCGAGCATAACAAGTGCAAAAATTATGAAAATTTACAGGTTATCTCAAAATAATATATGTAACAACATATCCAAAAACCAAGTGAAAATTCGAAGTATAGCTAATTTTCGACCAAAAATGACATTTTTACTCATAAAATCACATTTAAATGCCATTATCATAAATTATGAACAATAAAAATCCGAAAAATTAACCAAAAAATCCTAAAACACTTTAGGACCAGAAATATTAACATGCATGTAATTATTTCGTGATATGTCACAATGACACAAATTTTACAAGTTTTATTTTGTTATTCATATAACTCGGAAAAACTTTTAACCAATTTGCATGCAAACAACCGTGGCTCTGATACCGATTGAAGGAAATGTATATTCATATACATATTTAACATACTCATATATGTCTAATTAATTTGTCATAAATTAAAACGGATCTTATGCATGCAAACAATATAATAAAATAGAGGAGAAATCATGTCCTTACAAAATTAATTTCGGATATTTGGGCACAAAAGAGATCACCTATCTCTTTTGTTCTTGAGCTTATCCCAATGGAAGAACAAAGATCTAAGAGTAAGATCTCTCCCTAAATATAATACCCAAGGCTCCTCTTAATTAAATTAATATTACAAATACTAGTTATAATATTAATCTATGAGAAAATTGAACCAAAAATATTGTTAACACTTTGAATATTTTCGGTTTTGATGAGAGATAAAGAGAGGATTTTATTTCTCTAGAAAACTTATATTTTGGATGATTGAATGGAATGAAAATAATACACTACCTTTAGTATATTATTAGGCAAAATTTAAAGAAAAACAATGATCACTTTTCTCTTCTCAAAACCGTGTAAGAGGAGGCAATAGGGGAGCCAATGCATGAAGATTTTGTTCTTCACAAGGAACAATAGCCTTGCATGGCTAGGTGGCTTTTTAATCATTGTGTTTTCCACTAATTACAAATAACATATAATTAGCTTAATCTCTTCTAATTTTCGGCCCATATGATAATATGGAATCCATATTATTTTGTCAATTGTCTATATGTTACATGTCACATGTCACATATATTTGTTATGTAATTTTTATCATATTAAAAATCAACGTATTAATAAAATACGTCACATACAAAAATTGACTTAGTAATTTCATAATTACTTGTGCCAAAAATATTTTACCATTTATAAATCACAACAGATTGTATTTATAACAGTTCATTCAAATTTAATTGTTACATTAAACAATTTATTTCATCCGAGTAATTATACAATTTGATTACTCAGACCGTATCTTATTTAATCATATTTCAATATGATACGTAAATTTTACTTCCAAAATCGTCCGTCAATTTTCAAGTAATTTAATTAACTCGTAACATTATACGATTAATTAAATAATCAATTAAGAGGGTTGCCCTTTAGGTATGACCTAGGGGTCAATCGATCACCACCGTCACACGACGAATAATGTCAAACTCTAGTAAGCCAATCATTACCGATATATGTTGACCAGTTGACAGTAACAATATTACTTCCCAATTGTATTCATTTTAATGAGACTTAAACATGTGATCATCATGATCAACAGTTGTGATCGCATTATTGTCGGAGGACACATATTCCAACACACACGACGAGTCACATGGACTAATGAACAATTACAATTGTTTAACATAATGAGTCACAAGGACTAATGAACAAGGACAAATAGTTCACACAACGAGTCACATTTACTAATAAACAAGGAAAAATGGTTCACACAACGAGTCACATGGACTAATGAACAATTACAATTTAACACAACGAGTCACAAGGACAAATGAACAAGGACAAATAGTTCACACAACGAGTCACATTTACTAATAAACATGGAAAAATGGTTCACACAACGAGTCACATGGACTAATGAACAAGTACAATTGTTTAATACAAGGAGTCACAAGGACTAATGAATAAGGACAAATGGTTCACACAACGAGTCACATGGACTAATGAACAAGTACAATTGTTTTAACGCAACGAGTCACAAGGACTAATGAACAAGGACAAATGGTTCACACAACGAGTCACATGGACTAATGAACAAGGACAAATAGTTCACACAACGAGTCACATGGACTAATGAACAAGGACAATTGTTTAACACAACGAGTCACAAGGACTAATGAACAAGGACAAATAGTTCACACAACGAGTCACATTTACTAATAAACAAGGAAAAATGGTTCACACAACGAGTCACATGGACTAATGAACAAGTACAATTGTTTAATACAAAGAGTCACAAGGACTAATGAACAAGGACAAATGGTTCACACAAAGAGTCTAATGAACATTGACAAAGAGTAACTAATGAACAAGACAAATGGTTCACACAAAGAGTCACATGGACTAAATTGTTTAATACAAGGAGTCACAAGGACTAATGAACAAGGACAAATGGTTCACACAACGAGTCACATGGACTAATGAACAAGTACAATTGTTTAACACAACGAGTCACAAGTACTAATGAACAAAGACAAATGGTTCACACAACGAGTCACATGGACTAATGAACAATTACAATTGTTTAACACAACCACTCACAAGAACTAATGAACAAG
This sequence comes from Silene latifolia, assembly GCF_048544455.1. Taxonomy (NCBI): domain Eukaryota; kingdom Viridiplantae; phylum Streptophyta; class Magnoliopsida; order Caryophyllales; family Caryophyllaceae; genus Silene; species Silene latifolia. The sequence goes on from NW_027413125.1 coordinate 2,509,825, forward strand.
GATAAATGGTTTACACAACGAGTCACAAGGACTAATGAAAGAGGACAAATGGTTCACACAAAGAGTCACATGGACTAATGAACAGGTACAATTGTTTAACACAACGAGTCACAAGGACTAATGAACAAGGACAAATGGTTCACACAACGAGTCACATGGACTAATGAACAAGAAAATTGTTTAACACAACGACTCACAAGGACTAATGAACAAGGATAAATGGTTTACACAACGAGTCATAAGGACTAATGAACAAGGACAAATGGTTCACACAACGAGTCACATGGACTAATGAACAAGGACAATTGTTTAACACAACGAGTCACAAGGACTAATGAGCAAGGACAAATAGTTCACACAACGAGTCACATTTACTAATAAATAAGGAAAAATGGTTCACACAACGAGTCACATGGACTAATGAACAATTACAATTGTTTAACACAACGAGTCACAAGGACAAATGAACAAGGACAAATAGTTCACACAACGAGTCACATTTACTAATAAACATGGAAAAATGGTTCACACAACGAGTCACATGGACTAATGAACAAGTACAATTGTTTAATACAAGGAGTCACAAGGACTAATGAACAAGGACAAATGGTTCACACAACGAGTCACATGGACTAATGAACAAGTACAATTGTTTAATACAAGAAGTCACAAGGACTAATGAACAAGGACAAATGGTTCACACAACGAGTCACATGGACTAATGAACAATTACAATTGTTTAACATAACGAGTCACAAGGACTAATGAACAAGGACAAATAGTTCACACAACGAGTCACATTTACTAATAAACAAGGAAAAATGGTTCACACAACGAGTCACATGGACTAATGAACAATTACAATTGTTTAACACAACGAGTCACAAGGACAAATGAACAAGGACAAATAGTTCACACAACGAGTCACATTTACTAATAAACATGGAAAAATGGTTCACACAACGAGTCACATGGACTAATGAACAAGTACAATTGTTTAATACAAGGAGTCACAAGGACTAATGAACAAGGACAAATGGTTCACACAACGAGTCACATGGACTAATGAACAAGTACAATTGTTTAACACAACGAGTCACAAGGACTAATGAACAAGGACAAATGGTTCACACAACGAGTCACATGGACTAATGAACAAGGACAAATAGTTCACACAACGAGTCACATGGACTAATGAACAAGGACAATTGTTTAACACAACGAGTCACAAGGACTAATGAACAAGGACAAATAGTTCACACAACGAGTCACATTTACTAATAAACAAGGAAAAATGGTTCACACAACGAGTCACATGGACTAATGAACAAGTAAAATTGTTTAACACAACGAGTCACAAGGACTAATGAACAAGGACAAATGGTTCACACAACGAGTCACTTGGACTAATGAACAAGTACAATTGTTTAATACAAAGAGTCACAAGGACTAATGAACGAGGACAAAAATGGTTCACTAATAAACAAAAGTCACATGGACTAATGAACAAGTACAATTGTTTAACACAACGAGTCACAAGTACTAATGAACAAAGACAAATGGTTCACACAACGAGTCACATGGACTAATGAACAATTACAATTGTTTAACACAACCATTCACAAGTACTAATGAACAAGGATAAATGGTTTACACAACGAGTCACAAGGACTAATGAAAGAGGACAAATGGTTCACACAAAGAGTCACATGGACTAATGAACAAGTACAATTGTTTAACACAACGAGTCACAAGGACTAATGAACAAGGACAAATGGTTCACACAACGAGTCACATGGACTAATGAACAAGAAAATTGTTTAACACAACGACTCACAAGGACTAATGAACAAGGATAAATGGTTTACACAACGAGTCATAAGGACTAATGAACAAGGACAAATGGTTCACACAACGAGTCACATGGACTAATGAACAAGGACAATTGTTTAACACAACGAGTCACAAGGACTAATGAACAAGGACAAATAGTTCACACAACGAGTCACATTTACTAATAAACAAGGAAAAATGGTTCACACAACGAGTCACATGGACTAATGAACAATTACAATTGTTTAACACAACGAGTCACAAGGACAAATGAACAAGGACAAATAGTTCACACAACGAGTCACATTTACTAATAAACATGGAAAAATGGTTCACACAACGAGTCACATGGACTAATGAACAAGTACAATTGTTTAATACAAGGAGTCACAAGGACTAATGAACAAGGACAAATGGTTCACACAACGAGTCACATGGACTAATGAACAAGTACAATTGTTTAATACAAGAAGTCACAAGGACTAATGAACAAGGACAAATGGTTCACACGACGAGTCACATGGACTAATGAACAATTACAATTGTTTAACATAACGAGTCACAAGGACTAATGAACAAGGACAAATAGTTCACACAACGAGTCACATTTACTAATAAACAAGGAAAAATGGTTCACACAACGAGTCACATGGACTAATGAACAATTACAATTGTTTAACACAACGAGTCACAAGGACAAATGAACAAGGACAAATAGTTCACACAACGAGTCACATTTACTAATAAACATGGAAAAATGGTTCACACAACGAGTCACATGGACTAATGAACAAGTACAATTGTTTAATACAAGGAGTCACAAGGACTAATGAACAAGGACAAATGGTTCACACAACGAGTCACATGGACTAATGAACAAGTACAATTGTTTAACACAACGAGTCACAAGGACTAATGAACAAGGACAAATGGTTCACACAACGAGTCACATTTACTAATGAACAAGTAAAATTGTTTAACACAACGACTCACAAGGACTAATGAACAAGGATAAATGGTTTACACAACGAGTCATAAGGACTAATGAACAAGGACAAATGGTTCACACAACGAGTCACATGGACTAATGAACAAGGACAATTGTTTAACACAACGAGTCACAAGGACTAATGAACAAGGACAAATAGTTCACACAACGAGTCACATTTACTAATAAACAAGGAAAAATGGTTCACACAACGAGTCACATGGACTAATGAACAAGTACAATTGTTTAATACAAGGAGTCACAAGGACTAATGAACAAGGACAAATGGTTCACACAACGAGTCACATGGACTAATGAACAAGTACAATTGTTTAACACAACGAGTCACAAGGACTAATGAACAAGGACAAATGGTTCACACAACGAGTCACAAGGACTAATGAACAAGGACAAATAGTTCACACAACGAGTCACATGGACTAATGAACAAGGACAATTGTTTAACACAACGAGTCACAAGGACTAATGAACAAGGACAAATAGTTCACACAACGAGTCACATTTACTAATAAACAAGGAAAAATGGTTCACACAACGAGTCACATGGACTAATGAACAAGGACAAATGTTTAATACAAAGAGTCACAAGGACTAATGAACAAGGACAAATGGTTCACACAAAGAGTCACATGGACTAATGAACAAGTACAATTGTTTAATACAAGGAGTCACAAGGACTAATGAACAAGGACAAATGGTTCACACAACGAGTCACATTGACTAATGAACAAGTACAATTGTTTAACACAACGAGTCACAAGGACTAATGAACAAGGACAAATGGTTCACACAACGAGTCACAAGGACTAATGAACAAGGACAAATGGTTCACACAACGAGTCACATGGACTAATGAACAATTACAATTGTTTAACACAACCACTCACAAGGACTAATGAACAAGGATAAATGGTTTACACAACGAGTCACAAGGACTAATGAACAAGGACAAATGGTTCACACAAGAGTCACATGGACTAATGAACAAGGACAATTGTTTAACACAACGAGTCACAAGGACTAATGAACAAGGACAAATGGTTCACACAACGAGTCACATGGACTAATGAACAAGAAAATTGTTTAACACAACGAGTCACAAGGACTAATGAACAAGGATAAATGGTTTACACAACGAGTCACAAGGACTAATGAACAAGGACAAATGGTTCACACAACGAGTCACATGGACTAATGAACAAGGACAATTGTTTTAACACAACGAGTTTAACACAACGAGTCACAAGGACTAATGAACAAGGACAAATAGTTCACACAACGAGTCACATTTACTAATTTACTAATAAACAAGGAAAAATGGTTCACACAACGAGTCACATGGACTAATGAACAATTACAATTGTTTAACACAACGAGTCACAAGGACTAATGAACAAGGACAAATAGTTCACACAACGAGTCACATTTACTAATAAACATGGAAAAATGGTTCACACAACGAGTCACATGGACTAATGAACAAGTACAATTGTTTAATACAAGGAGTCACAAGGACTAATGAACAAGGACAAATGGTTCACACAACGAGTCACATGGACTAATGAACAAGTACAATTGTTTAATGAACAAGTACAAGAAGTCACAAGGACTAATGAACAAGGACAAATGGTTCACACAACGAGTCACATGGACTAATGAACAATTACAATTGTTTAACATAACGAGTCACAAGGACTAATGAACAAGGACAAATAGTTCACACAACGAGTCACATTTACTAATAAACAAGGAAAAATGGTTCACACAACGAGTCACATGGACTAATGAACAATTACAATTGTTTAACACAACGAGTCACAAGGACAAATGAACAAGGACAAATAGTTCACACAACGAGTCACATTTACTAATAAACATGGAAAAATGGTTCACACAACGAGTCACATGGACTAATGAACAAGTACAATTGTTTAATACAAGGAGTCACAAGGACTAATGAACAAGGACAAATGGTTCACACAACGAGTCACATGGACTAATGAACAAGTACAATTGTTTAACACAACGAGTCACAAGGACTAATGAACAAGGACAAATGGTTCACACAACGAGTCACATGGACTAATGAACAAGGACAAATGGTTCACACAACGAGTCACATGGACTAATGAACAAGGACAATTGTTTAACACAACGAGTCACAAGGACTAATGAACAAGGACAAATAGTTCACACAACGAGTCACATTTACTAATAAACAAGGAAAAATGGTTCACACAACGAGTCACATGGACTAATGAACAAGTACAATTGTTTAATACAAAGAGTCACAAGGACTAATGAACAAGGACAAATGGTTCACACAAAGAGTCACATGGACTAATGAACAAGTACAATTGTTTAACACAAGGAGTCACAAGGACTAATGAACAAGGACAAATGGTTCACACAACGAGTCACATGGACTAATGAACAAGGACAATTGTTTAACACAACGAGTCACATGGACTAATGAACAAGGACAATTGTTTAACACAACGAGTCACAAGGACTAATGAACAAGGACAAATGGTTCACACAACGAGTCACATGGACTAATGAACAAGGAAAAATTGTTTAACACATGGACTCACAAGGACTAATGAACAAGGATAAATGGTTTACACAACGAGTCACAAGGACTAATGAACAAGGACAAATGGTTCACACAAAGAGTCACATGGACTAATGAACAAGTACAATTGTTTAACACAACGAGTCACAAGGACTAATGAACAAGGACAAATGGTTCACACAACGAGTCACATGGACTAATGAACAAGAAAATTGTTTAACACAACGAGTCACAAGGACTAATGAACAAGGATAAATGGTTTACACAACGAGTCACAAGGACTAATGAACAAGGACAAATGGTTCACACAACGAGTCACATGGACTAATGAACAAGGACAATTGTTTAACACAACGAGTCACAAGGACTAATGAACAAGGACAAATAGTTCACACAACGAGTCACATTTACTAATAAACAAGGAAAAATGGTTCACACAACGAGTCACATGGACTAATGAACAATTACAATTGTTTAACACAACGAGTCACAAGGACAAATGAACAAGGACAAATAGTTCACACAACGAGTCACATTTACTAATAAACAAGGAAAAATGGTTCACACAACGAGTCACATGGACTAATGAACAAGTACAATTGTTTAATACAAGGAGTCACAAGGACTAATGAACAAGGACAAATGGTTCACACAACGAGTCACATGGACTAATGAACAAGTACAATTGTTTAATACAAAGAGTCACAAGGACTAATGAACGAGGACAAATGGTTCACACAAAGAGTCACATGGACTAATGAACAATTACAATTGTTTAACACAACGAGTCACAAGGACTAATGAACAAGGACAAATAGTTCACACAACGAGTCACATTTACTAATAAACAAGGAAAAATGGTTCACACAACGAGTCACATGGACTAATGAACAATTACAATTGTTTAACACAACGAGTCACAAGGACAAATGAACAAGGACAAATAGTTCACACAACGAGTCACATTTACTAATAAACATGGAAAAATGGTTCACACAACGAGTCACATGGACTAATGAACAAGTACAATTGTTTAATACAAGGAGTCACAAGGACTAATGAACAAGGACAAATGGTTCACACAACGAGTCACATGGACTAATGAACAAGTACAATTGTTTAACACAACGAGTCACAAGGACTAATGAACAAGGACAAATGGTTCACACAACGAGTCACATGGACTAATGAACAAGGACAAATGGTTCACACAACGAGTCACATGGACTAATGAACAAGGACAATTGTTTAACACAACGAGTCACAAGGACTAATGAACAAGGACAAATAGTTCACACAACGAGTCACATTTACTAATAAACAAGGAAAAATGGTTCACACAACGAGTCACATGGACTAATGAACAAGTACAATTGTTTAATACAAAGAGTCACAAGGACTAATGAACGAGGACAAATGGTTCACACAAAGAGTCACATGGACTAATGAACAAGTACAATTGTTTAACACAACGAGTCACAAGGACTAATGAACAAGGACAAATGGTTCACACAACGAGTCACATGGACTAATGAACAAGGAAAAATGGTTCACACAACGAGTCACATGGACTAATGAACAAGTACAATTGTTTAACACAACGAGTCACAAGGACTAATGAACAAGGACAAATGGTTCACACAACGAGTCACATGGACTAATGAACAATTACAATTGTTTTAACACAACGAGTCACAAGGACTAATGAACAAGGATAAATGGTTTACACAACGAGTCACAAGGACTAATGAACAAGGACAAATGGTTCACACAACGAGTCACATGGACTAATGAACAAGTACAATTGTTTAACACAACGAGTCACAAGGACTAATGAACAAGGACAAATGGTTCACACAACGAGTCACATGGACTAATGAACAAGAAAATTGTTTAACACAACGACTCACAAGGACTAATGAACAAGGATAAATGGTTTACACAACGAGTCATAAGGACTAATGAACAAGGACAAATGGTTCACACAACGAGTCACATGGACTAATGAACAAGAACAATTGTTTAACACAACGTGTCACAAGGACTAATGAGCAAGGACAAATAGTTCACACAACGAGTCACATTTACTAATAAACAAGGAAAAATGGTTCACACAACGAGTCACATGGACTAATGAACAATTACAATTGTTTAACACAACGAGTCACAAGGACAAATGAACAAGGACAAATAGTTCACACAACGAGTCACATTTACTAATAAACATGGAAAAATGGTTCACACAACGAGTCACATGGACTAATGAACAAGTACAATTGTTTAATACAAGGAGTCACAAGGACTAATGAACAAGGACAAATGGTTCACACAACGAGTCACATGGACTAATGAACAAGTACAATTGTTTAATACAAGAAGTCACAAGGACTAATGAACAAGGACAAATGGTTCACACGACGAGTCACATGGACTAATGAACAATTACAATTGTTTAACATAACGAGTCACAAGGACTAATGAACAAGGACAAATAGTTCACACAACGAGTCACATTTACTAATAAACAAGGAAAAATGGTTCACACAACGAGTCACATGGACTAATGAACAATTACAATTGTTTAACACAACGAGTCACAAGGACAAATGAACAAGGACAAATAGTTCACACAACGAGTCACATTTACTAATAAACATGGAAAAATGGTTCACACAACGAGTCACATGGACTAATGAACAAGTACAATTGTTTAATACAAGGAGTCACAAGGACTAATGAACAAGGACAAATGGTTCACACAACGAGTCACATGGACTAATGAACAAGTACAATTGTTTAACACAACGAGTCACAAGGACTAATGAACAAGGACAAATGGTTCACACAACGAGTCACATTTACTAATGAACAAGTAAAATTGTTTAACACAACGACTCACAAGGACTAATGAACAAGGATAAATGGTTTACACAACGAGTCATAAGGACTAATGAACAAGGACAAATGGTTCACACAACGAGTCACATGGACTAATGAACAAGGACAATTGTTTAACACAACGAGTCACAAGGACTAATGAACAAGGACAAATAGTTCACACAACGAGTCACATTTACTAATAAACAAGGAAAAATGGTTCACACAACGAGTCACATGGACTAATGAACAAGTACAATTGTTTAATACAAGGAGTCACAAGGACTAATGAACAAGGACAAATGGTTCACACAACGAGTCACATGGACTAATGAACAAGTACAATTGTTTAACACAACGAGTCACAAGGACTAATGAACAAGGACAAATGGTTCACACAACGAGTCACATTTGGACTAATGAACAAGAAAATTGTTTAACACAACGAGTCACAAGGACTAATGAACAAGGATAAATGGTTTACACAACGAGTCACAAGGACTAATGAACAAGGACAAATGGTTCACACAACGAGTCACATGGACTAATGAACAAGGACAATTGTTTAACACAACGAGTCACAAGGACTAATGAACAAGGACAAATAGTTCACACAACGAGTCACATTTACTAATAAACAAGGAAAATGGTTCACACAACGAGTCACATGGACTAATGAACAATTACAATTGTTTAACACAACGAGTCACAAGGACTAATGAACAAGGACAAATAGTTCACACAACGAGTCACATTTACTAATAAACAAGGAAAAATGGTTCACACAACGAGTCACATGGACTAATGAACAAGGACAAATTGTTTAATACAAGGAGTCACAAGGACTAATGAACAAGGACAAATGGTTCACACAACGAGTCACATGGACTAATGAACAAGTACAATTGTTTAACACAAGAAGTCACAAGGACTAATGAACAAGGACAAATGGTTCACACAACGAGTCACATGGACTAATGAACATGAACAAACAATTGTTTAACACAACGAGTCACAAGGACTAATGAACAAGGACAAATAGTTCACACAACGAGTCACATTTACTAATAAACAAGGAAAAATGGTTCACACAACGAGTCACATGGACTAATGAACAATTACAATTGTTTAACACAACGAGTCACAAGGACTAATGAACAAGGACAAATAGTTCACACAACGAGTCACATTTACTAATAAACATGGAAAAATGGTTCACACAACGAGTCACATGGACTAATGAACAAGTACAATTGTTTAATACAAGGAGTCACAAGGACTAATGAACAAGGACAAATGGTTCACACAACGAGTCACATGGACTAATGAACAATTACAATTGTTTAACACAACGAGTCACAAGGACTAATGAACAAGGACAAATAGTTCACACAACGAGTCACATTTACTAATAAACAAGGAAAAATGGTTCACACAACGAGTCACATGGACTAATGAACAAGTACAATTGTTTAACACAACGAGTCACAAGGACTAATGAACAAGGACAAATGGTTCACACAACGAGTCACATGGACTAATGAACAAGGAAAATTGGTTAACACAACGAGTCACATGGACTAATGAACAAGGACAAATTGTTTTACAAGGAGTCACAAGGACTAATGAACAAGGACAAATGGTTCACACAACGAGTCACATGGACTAATGAACAAGTACAATTGTTTAACACAACGAGTCACAAGGACTAATGAACAAGGACAAATGGTTCACACAACGAGTCACATGGACTAATGAACAAGGAAAAAAATTGTTTAACACAACGACTCACAAGGACTAATGAACAAGGATAAATGGTTTACACAACGAGTCACAAGGACTAATGAACAAGGACAAATGGTTCACACAAAGAGTCACATGGACTAATGAACAAGGACAATTGTTTAACACAACGAGTCACAAGGACTAATGAACAAGGACAAATGGTTCACACAACGAGTCACATGGACTAATGAACAAGGAAAAATGTTTAACATGGACAACGAGTTCACAAGGACTAATGAACAAGGACAAATGGTTTAACACAACGAGTCACAAGGACTAATGAACAAGGACAAATGGTTCACACAACGAGTCACATGGACTAATGAACAAGTACAATTGTTTAACACAACGAGTCACAAGGACTAATGAACAAGGACAAATAGTTCACACAACGAGTCACATTTACTAATAAACAAGGAAAAATGGTTCACACAACGAGTCACATGGACTAATGAACAATTACAATTGTTTAACACAACGAGTCACAAGGACAAATGAACAAGGACAAATAGTTCACACAACGAGTCACATTTACTAATAAACAAGGAAAAATGGTTCACACAACGAGTCACATGGACTAATGAACAAGTACAATTGTTTAATACAAGGAGTCACAAGGACTAATGAACAAGGACAAATGGTTCACACAACGAGTCACATGGACTAATGAACAAGTACAATTGTTTAATACAAGAAGTCACAAGGACTAATGAACAAGGACAAATGGTTCACACAACGAGTCACATGGACTAATGAACAATTACAATTGTTTAACATAACGAGTCACAAGGACTAATGAACAAGGACAAATAGTTCACACAACGAGTCACATTTACTAATAAACAAGGAAAAATGGTTCACACAACGAGTCACATGGACTAATGAACAATTACAATTGTTTAACACAACGAGTCACAAGGACAAATGAACAAGGACAAATAGTTCACACAACGAGTCACATTTACTAATAAACATGGAAAAATGGTTCACACAACGAGTCACATGGACTAATGAACAAGTACAATTGTTTAATACAAGGAGTCACAAGGACTAATGAACAAGGACAAATGGTTCACACAACGAGTCACATGGACTAATGAACAAGTACAATTGTTTAACACAACGAGTCACAAGGACTAATGAACAAGGACAAATGGTTCACACAACGAGTCACATTTACTAATGAACAAGTAAAATTGTTTAACACAACGACTCACAAGGACTAATGAACAAGGATAAATGGTTTACACAACGAGTCACAAGGACTAATGAACAAGGACAAATGGTTCACACAACGAGTCACATGGACTAATGAACAAGGACAATTGTTTAACACAACGAGTCACAAGGACTAATGAACAAGGACAAATAGTTCACACAACGAGTCACATTTACTAATAAACAAGGAAAAATGGTTCACACAACGAGTCACATGGACTAATGAACAAGTACAATTGTTTAATACAAGGAGTCACAAGGACTAATGAACAAGGACAAATGGTTCACACAACGAGTCACATGGACTAATGAACAAGTACAATTGTTTAACACAACGAGTCACAAGGACTAATGAACAAGGACAAATGGTTCACACAACGAGTCACATGGACTAATGAACAAGAAAATTGTTTAACACAACGAGTCACAAGTACTAATGAACAAGGATAAATGGTTTACACAACGAGTCACAAGGACTAATGAACAAGGACAAATGGTTCACACAAGTCAGTCACATGGACTAATGAACAAGGACAATTGTTTAACACAACGAGTCACAAGGACTAATGAACAAGGACAAATAGTTCACACAACGAGTCACATTTACTAATAAACAAGGAAAAATGGTTCACACAACGAGTCACATGGACTAATGAACAAGTACAATTGTTTAACACAACGAGTCACAAGGACTAATGAACAAGGACAAATGGTTCACACAACGAGTCACATTTGGACTAATGAACAAGAAAAATGTTTAACACAACGAGTCACAAGGACTAATGAACAACAAGGACAAATGGTTTAACACAACGAGTCACAAGTACTAATGAACAAGGACAAATGGTTCACACAACGAGTCACATGGACTAATGAACAAGGACAATTGTTTAACACAACGAGTCACAAGGACTAATGAACAAGGACAAATAGTTCACACAACGAGTCACATTTACTAATAAACAAGGAAAAATGGTTCACACAACGAGTCACATGGACTAATGAACAAGTACAATTGTTTAATACAAAGAGTCACAAGGACTAATGAACGAGGACAAATGGTTCACACAAAGAGTCACATGGACTAATGAACAAGTACAATTGTTTAACACAACGAGTCACAAGGACTAATGAACAAGGACAAATGGTTCACACAACGAGTCACATGGACTAATGAACAAGTACAATTGTTTAACACAACGAGTCACAAGGACTAATGAACAAGGACAAATGGTTCACACAACGAGTCACATGGACTAATGAACAATTACAATTGTTTAACACAACGAGTCACAAGTACTAATGAACAAGCATAAATGGTTCACACAACGAGTCACATGGACTAATGAACAAGGACAAATGGTTCACACAAAGAGTCACATGGACTAATGAACAAGGACAAATGTTTAACACAACGAGTCACAAGGACTAATGAACAAGGACAAATGTTTCACACAACGAGTCACATGGACTAATGAACAAGGACAAACAACGAGTCACATGGACTAATGAACAAGAAAATGTTTAACACAACGAGTCACAAGGACTAATGAACAAGGATAAATGGTTTACACAACGAGTCACAAGGACTAATGAACAAGGACAAATGGTTCACACAACGAGTCACATGGACTAATGAACAAGAACAATTGTTTAACACAACGAGTCACAAGGACTAATGAACAAGGACAAATAGTTCACACAACGAGTCACATTTACTAATAAACAAGGAAAAATGGTTCACACAACGAGTCACATGGACTAATGAACAATTACAATTGTTTAACACAACGAGTCACAAGGACAAATGAACAAGGACAAATAGTTCACACAACGAGTCACATTTACTAATAAACATGGAAAAATGGTTCACACAACGAGTCACATGGACTAATGAACAAGTACAAATGTTTAATACAAGGAGTCACAAGGACTAATGAACAAGGACAAATGGTTCACACAACGAGTCACATGGACTAATGAACAAGTACAATTGTTTAATACAAGAAGTCACAAGGACTAATGAACAAGGACAAATGGTTCACACAACGAGTCACATGGACTAATGAACAATTACAATTGTTTAACATAACGAGTCACAAGGACTAATGAACAAGGACAAATAGTTCACACAACGAGTCACATTTACTAATAAACAAGGAAAAATGGTTCACACAACGAGTCACATGGACTAATGAACAATTACAATTGTTTAACACAACGAGTCACAAGGACAAATGAACAAGGACAAATAGTTCACACAACGAGTCACATTTACTAATAAACATGGAAAAATGGTTCACACAACGAGTCACATGGACTAATGAACAAGTACAATTGTTTAATACAAGGAGTCACAAGGACTAATGAACAAGGACAAATGGTTCACACAACGAGTCACATGGACTAATGAACAAGTACAATTGTTTAACACAACGAGTCACAAGGACTAATGAACAAGGACAAATGGTTCACAAAACGAGTCACATTTACTAATGAACAAGTAAAATTGTTTAACACAACGACTCACAAGGACTAATGAACAAGGATAAATGGTTTACACAACGAGTCATAAGGACTAATGAACAAGGACAAATGGTTCACACAACGAGTCACATGGACTAATGAACAAGGACAATTGTTTAACACAACGAGTCACAAGGACTAATGAACAAGGACAAATAGTTCACACAACGAGTCACATTTACTAATAAACAAGGAAAAATGGTTCACACAACGAGTCACATGGACTAATGAACAAGTACAATTGTTTAATACAAGGAGTCACAAGGACTAATGAACAAGGACAAATGGTTCACACAACGAGTCACATGGACTAATGAACAAGTACAATTGTTTAACACAACGAGTCACAAGGACTAATGAACAAGGACAAATGGTTCACACAACGAGTCACATGGACTAATGAACAAGGAAAATTGTTTAACACAACGAGTCACAAGGACTAATGAACAAGGATAAATGGTTTACACAACGAGTCACAAGGACTAATGAACAAGGACAAATGGTTCACACAACGAGTCACATGGACTAATGAACAAGGACAATTGTTTAACACAACGAGTCACAAGGACTAATGAACAAGGACAAATAGTTCACACAACGAGTCACATTTACTAATAAACAAGGAAAAATGGTTCACACAACGAGTCACATGGACTAATGAACAAGGACAATTGTTTAACACAACGAGTCACAAGGACTAATGAACAAGGACAAATAGTTCACACAACGAGTCACATTTACTAATAAACAAGGAAAAATGGTTCACACAACGAGTCACATGGACTAATGAACAAGTACAATTGTTTAATACAAGGAGTCACAAGGACTAATGAACAAGGACAAATGGTTCACACAACGAGTCACATGGACTAATGAACAAGTACAATTGTTTAATACAAGAAGTCACAAGGACTAATGAACAAGGACAAATGGTTCACACAACGAGTCACATGGACTAATGAACAATTACAATTGTTTAACACAACGAGTCACAAGGACTAATGAACAAGGACAAATAGTTCACACAACGAGTCACATTTACTAATAAACAAGGAAAAATGGTTCACACAACGAGTCACATGGACTAATGAACAATTACAATTGTTTAACACAACGAGTCACAAGGACAAATGAACAAGGACAAATAGTTCACACAACGAGTCACATTTACTAATAAACATGGAAAAATGGTTCACACAACGAGTCACATGGACTAATGAACAAGTACAATTGTTTAATACAAGGAGTCACAAGGACTAATGAACAAGGACAAATGGTTCACACAACGAGTCACATGGACTAATGAACAAGTACAATTGTTTAACACAACGAGTCACAAGGACTAATGAACAAGGACAAATGGTTCACACAACGAGTCACATTTACTAATGAACAAGTAAAATTGTTTAACACAACGACTCACAAGGACTAATGAACAAGGATAAATGGTTTACACAACGAGTCACAAGGACTAATGAACAAGGACAAATGGTTCACACAACGAGTCACATGGACTAATGAACAAGGACAATTGTTTAACACAACGAGTCACAAGGACTAATGAACAAGGACAAATAGTTCACACAACGAGTCACATTTACTAATAAACAACGAAAAATGGTTCACACAACGAGTCACATGGACTAATGAACAAGTACAATTGTTTAATACAAGGAGTCACAAGGACTAATGAACAAGGACAAATGGTTCACACAACGAGTCACATGGACTAATGAACAAGTACAATTGTTTAACACAACGAGTCACAAGGACTAATGAACAAGGACAAAAGGTTCACACAACGAGTCACATGGACTAATGAACAAGGACAAATGGTTCACACAACGAGTCACATGGACTAATGAACAAGGACAATTGTTTAACACAACGAGTCACAAGGACTAATGAACAAGGACAAATAGTTCACACAACGAGTCACATTTACTAATAAACAAGGAAAAATGGTTCACACAACGAGTCACATGGACTAATGAACAAGTACAATTGTTTAATACAAAGAGTCACAAGGACTAATGAACAAGGACAAATGGTTCACACAAAGAGTCACATGGACTAATGAACAAGTACAATTGTTTAACACAACGAGTCACAAGGACTAATGAACAAGGACAAATGGTTCACACAACGAGTCACATGGACTAATGAACAAGTAAAATTGTTTAACACAACGAGTCACAAGGACTAATGAACAAGGACAAATGGTTCACACAACGAGTCACATGGACTAATGAACAAGGACAAAATTGTTCACACAACGAGTCACATGGACTAATGAACAAGGATAAATTGTTTAACACAACGAGTCACAAGGACTAATGAACAAGGACAAATAGTTCACACAACGAGTCACATGGACTAATAAACAAGGACAAATGGTTCACACAACGAGTCACATGGACTAATGAACAAGTACAATTGTTTAATACAACGAGTCACAAGGACTAATGAACAAGGACAAATGGTTCACACAACGAGTCACATGGACTAATGAACAAGGTCAATTGTTTAACACAACGAGTCACAAGGACTAATGAACAAGGACAAATGGTTTCCACAACGAGTCACAAGGACTAATGAACAAGGACAAATGGTTCACACAACGAGTCACATGGACTAATGAACAAGGATAAATTGTTTACACAACGAGTCACAAGGACTAATGAACAAGGACAAATAGTTCACACAACGAGTCACATTTACTAATAAACAAGGAAAAATGGTTAACACAACGAGTCACATGGACTAATGAACAAGGAACAAGGACAAATTGTTTACACAACAAACAAGTCACTTTTGGACTAATGAACAAGGACAAATCAGTCAAGGACTAATGAACAAAGGACAAATGGTTCACACAAATGGTTCAAGAGTCACATGGACTAATGAACAAGTACAATTGTTTAACACAACGAGTCACAAGGACTAATGAACAAGGACAAATGGTTCACACAACGAGTCACATGGACTAATGAACAAGGAAAAATGTTTAACACAACGAGTCACATGGACTAATGAACAAGTTAAATTGTTTAACACAACGAGTCACAAGGACTAATGAACAAGGACAAATGGTTCACACAACGAGTCACATGGATTAATGAACAAGGAAAAATGTTTAACACAACGAGTCACAAGGACTAATGAACAAGGACAAATAGTTAACACAACGAGTCACAAGGACTAATGAACAAGGAAAATGGTTCACACAACGAGTCACATGGACTAATGAACAAGTACAATTGTTTAACACAACGAGTCACAAGGACTAATGAACAAGGACAAATGGTTCATTGAATCACATTTACTAATGAACAAGGAAAATTGTTTAACACAACGAGTCACAAGGACTAATGAACAAGGACAAATTCTTTCAAAGTTACAAGTCACAGGACTAATGAACAAGGACAAATGGTTTAACACAACGAGTCACAAGGACTAATGAACAAGGACAATTGGTTTAAACAACGAGTCACAAGGACTAATGAACAAGGACAAATGGTTCACACAACGAGTCACATGGACTAATGAACAAGGACAATTGTTTAACACAACGAGTCACATGGACTAATGAACAAGACAACAAATGGTTTAACACAAAGTCACAAGGACTTATGAACAAGGACAAATGGTTCACACAACGAGTCACATGGACTAATGAACAATTAAAATTGTTTAACACAACGAGTCACAAGGACTAATGAACAAGGACAAATAGTTTAACACAACGAGTCACAAGGACTAATGAACAAGGACAAATGGTTCACACAACGAGTCACATGGACTAATGAACAATTACAATTGTTTAACACAACGAGTCACAAGGACTAATGAACAAGGACAAATGGTTCACACAACGAGTCACATGGACTAATGAACAAGGAAAATTGTTTAACACAACGAGTCACAAGGACTAATGAACAAGGACAAATGGTTCACACAACGAGTCACAAGGACTAATGAACAAGGAAAATGGTTCACACAACGAGTCACATGGACTAATGAACAAGGACAAATGTTTCACACAACGAGTCACAAGGACTAATGAACAAGGACAAATTGTTTACACAACGAGTCACAAGGACTAATGAACAAGGACAAATTGTTTAAACAACGAGTCACAAGGACTAATGAACAAGGACAAATTGTTTAACACAACGAGTCACAAGGACTAATGAACAAGGACAAATGTTTAACACAACGAGTCACATGGACTAATGAACAAGGACAAATGTTTCACACAACGAGTCACAAGGACTAATGAACAAGGACAAATTGTTTAACACAACGAGTCACAAGGACTAATGAACAAGGACAAATGTTTCACACAACGAGTCACATGGACTAATGAACAAGGACAAATGGTTCACACAACGAGTCACATGGACTAATGAACAAGGACAAATTGTTTACACAACGAGTCACAAGGACTAATGAACAAGGACAAATGGTTCACACAACGAGTCACATGGACTAATGAACAAGGAAAATTGTTTAACACAACGAGTCACAAGGACTAATGAACAAGGACAAATGGTTCACACAACGAGTCACAAGGACTAATGAACAAGGACAAATGGTTAACACAACGAGTCACATGGACTAATGAACAAGGACAAATGTTTAACACAACGAGTCACAAGGACTAATGAACAAGGACAAATGGTTCACACAACGAGTCACATGAACTAATGAACAAGGACAAATGGTTTAACACAAAGTCAATGGACTAATGAACAAGGACAAATGGTTTAACACAAGAGTCACAAGGACTAATGAACAAGGACAAATGGTTTAACACAAGGATGAGTCAATGGACTAATGAACAAGGACAAATGGTTCACACAACGAGTCACATGGACTAATGAACAAGGACAAATGTTTCACACAACGAGTCACAAGGACTAATGAACAAGGACAAATGGTTCACACAACGAGTCACATGGACTAAT
Organism: Silene latifolia; assembly: GCF_048544455.1. Taxonomy (NCBI): domain Eukaryota; kingdom Viridiplantae; phylum Streptophyta; class Magnoliopsida; order Caryophyllales; family Caryophyllaceae; genus Silene; species Silene latifolia. Next base: position 2,528,618 of record NW_027413125.1, read on the forward strand.
GAACAAGGACAATTGTTTAACACAACGAGTCACAAGGACTAATGAACAAGGACAAATGGTTCATACAACGAGTCACATGGACTAATGAACAAGGATAAATGGTTCACACAACGAGTCACATGGACTAATGAACAAGGACAATTGTTTAACACAACGAGTCACAAGGACTAATGAACAAGGACAAATGGTTCACACAACGAGTCACATGGACTAATGAACAATTACAATTGTTTAACACAACGAGTCACAAGGACTAATGAACAAGGACAAATGGTTCACACAACGAGTCACATGGACTAATGAACAAGGAAAAATGGTTAACACAACGAGTCACATGGACTAATGAACAAGGACAAATGTTTAACACAACGAGTCACAAGGACTAATGAACAAGGACAAATGGTTCACACAACGAGTCACATGGACTAATGAACAAGGAAAATTGTTTAACACAACGAGTCACAAGGACTAATGAACAAGGACAAATTGTTTCATGGAAAGGAGTCACATTTACTAATAAACAAGGACAAATGGTTCACACAACGAGTCACATGGACTAATGAACAAGTACAATTGTTTAACACAAGAGTCACAAGGACTAATGAACAAGGACAAATGGTTCACACAACGAGTCACATGGACTAATGAACAAGTACAATTGTTTAACACAACGAGTCACAAGGACTAATGAACAAGGACAAATGGTTCACACAACGAGTCACATGGACTAATGAACAAGGACAAATGGTTCACACAACGAGTCACATGGACTAATGAACAAGGACAATTGTTTAACACAACGAGTCACAAGGACTAATGAACAAGGACAAATAGTTCACACAAAGAGTCACATTTACTAATAAACAAGGAAAAATGGTTCACACAACGAGTCACATGGACTAATGAACAAGTACAATTGTTTAATACAAGAAGTCACAAGGACTAATGAACAAGGACAAATGGTTCACACAACGAGTCACATGGCAAATGAACAGTCACAAGGACTAATGAACAACACAAATGGTTTAACACAACGAGTCACAAGGACTAATGAACAAGGACAAATGGTTCACACAACGAGTCACATGGACTAATGAACAAGGACAAATGGTTTAAACAACGAGTCACAAGGACTAATGAACATGGACAAATGGTTCACACAACGAGTCACAAGGACTAATGAACAAGGAAAAATGGTTCACACAACGAGTCACAAGGACTAATGAACAAGGACAAATAGTTCACACAACGAGTCACATTTACTAATAAACAAGGAAAAATGGTTAACACAACGAGTCACATGGACTAATGAACAAGTACAATTGTTTAATACAACGAGTCACAAGGACTAATGAACAAGGACAAATGGTTCACACAACGAGTCACATGGACTAATGAACAAGTACAATTGTTTAACCACAACGAGTCACAAGGACTAATGAACAAGGACAAATGGTTCACACAACGAGTCACATGGACTAATGAACAAGTACAATTGTTTAACACAACGAGTCACAAGGACTAATGAACAAGGACAAATGGTTCACACAACGAGTCACAAGGACTAATGAACAAGGAAAATGGTTCACACAACGAGTCACATGGACTAATGAACAAGGACAATTGTTTAACACAACGAGTCACAAGGACTAATGAACAAGGACAAATAGTTCACACAACGAGTCACAAGGACTAATGAACAAGGACAAATGGTTCACACAACGAGTCACATGGACTAATGAACAAGTACAATTGTTTAACACAACGAGTCACAAGGACTAATGAACAAGGACAAATGGTTCACACAACGAGTCACATGGACTAATGAACAAGTACAATTGTTTAACACAACGAGTCACAAGGACTAATGAACAAGGACAAATGGTTCACACAACGAGTCACATGGACTAATGAACAAGTAAAATTGTTTAACACAACGACTCACAAGGACTAATGAACAATAAATGGTTTACACAACGAGTCATAAGGACTAATGAACAAGGACAAATGGTTCACACAACGAGTCACATGGACTAATGAACAAGGACAATTGTTTAACACAACGAGTCACAAGGACTAATGAACAAGGACAAATAGTTCACACAACGAGTCACATTTACTAATAAACAAGGAAAATGGTTCACACAACGAGTCACATGGACTAATGAACAAGTACAATTGTTTAATACAAGGAGTCACAAGGACTAATGAACAAGGACAAATGGTTCACACAACGAGTCACATGGACTAATGAACAAGTACAATTGTTTAACACAACGAGTCACAAGGACTAATGAACAAGGACAAATGGTTCACACAACGAGTCACATGGACTAATGAACAAGGACAAATGGTTCACACAACGAGTCACATGGACTAATGAACAAGGACAATTGTTTAACACAACGAGTCACAAGGACTAATGAACAAGGACAAATAGTTCACACAACGAGTCACATTTACTAATAAACAAGGAAAAATGGTTCACACAACGAGTCACATGGACTAATGAACAAGTACAATTGTTTAATACAAAGAGTCACAAGGACTAATGAACAAGGACAAATGGTTCACACAACGAGTCACATGGACTAATGAACAAGTACAATTGTTTAATACAAGAAGTCACAAGGACTAATGAACAAGGACAAATGGTTCACACAACGAGTCACATGGACTAATGAACAATTACAATTGTTTAACACAACGAGTCACAAGGACTAATGAACAAGGACAAATAGTTCACACAACGAGTCACATTTACTAATAAACAAGGAAAAATGGTTCACACAACGAGTCACATGGACTAATGAACAATTACAATTGTTTAACACAACGAGTCACAAGGACAAATGAACAAGGACAAATAGTTCACACAACGAGTCACATTTACTAATAAACATGGAAAAATGGTTCACACAACGAGTCACATGGACTAATGAACAAGTACAATTGTTTAATACAAGGAGTCACAAGGACTAATGAACAAGGACAAATGGTTCACACAACGAGTCACATGGACTAATGAACAAGTACAATTGTTTAACACAACGAGTCACAAGGACTAATGAACAAGGACAAATGGTTCACACAACGAGTCACATGGACTAATGAACAATTAAAATTGTTTAACACAACGAGTCACAAGGACTAATGAACAAGGATAAATGGTTCACACAACGAGTCACAAGGACTAATGAACAAGGAAAAATGGTTCACACAACGAGTCACATGGACTAATGAACAAGGACAATTGTTTAACACAACGAGTCACAAGGACTAATGAACAAGGACAAATAGTTCACACAACGAGTCACATTTACTAATAAACATGGAAAAATGGTTCACACAACGAGTCACATGGACTAATGAACAAGTACAATTGTTTAATACAAGGAGTCACAAGGACTAATGAACAAGGACAAATGGTTCACACAACGAGTCACATGGACTAATGAACAAGTACAATTGTTTAACACAACGAGTCACAAGGACTAATGAACAAGGACAAATGGTTCACACAACGAGTCACATGGACTAATGAACAAGGACAAATAGTTCACACAACGAGTCACATGGACTAATGAACAAGGACAATTGTTTAACACAACGAGTCACAAGGACTAATGAACAAGGACAAATAGTTCACACAACGAGTCACATTTACTAATAAACAAGGAAAAATGGTTCACACAACGAGTCACATGGACTAATGAACAAGTACAATTGTTTAATACAAAGAGTCACAAGGACTAATGAACGAGGACAAATGGTTCACACAAAGAGTCACATGGACTAATGAACAAGTACAATTGTTTAATACAACGAGTCACAAGGACTAATGAACAAGGACAAATGGTTCACACAACGAGTCACATGGACTAATGAACAAGTAAAATTGTTTAACACAACGAGTCACAAGGACTAATGAACAAGGACAAATGGTTCACACAACGAGTCACATGGACTAATGAACAAGGACAATTGTTTAACACAACGAGTCACAAGGACTAATGAACAAGGACAAATGTTTAACACAACGAGTCACAAGGACTAATGAACAAGGACAAATGGTTCACACAAAGAGTCACATGGACTAATGAACAAGGACAATTGTTTAACACAACGAGTCACAAGGACTAATGAACAAGGACAAATAGTTCACACAACGAGTCACATGGACTAATGAACAAGGACAAATGGTTCACACAACGAGTCACATGGACTAATGAACAAGTACAATTGTTTAACACAACGAGTCACAAGGACTAATGAACAAGGACAAATGGTTCACACAACGAGTCACATGGACTAATAAACAAGGAAAAATGGTTCACACAACGAGTCACATGGACTAATGAACAAGTACAATTGTTTAACACAACGAGTCACAAGGACTAATGAACAAGGACAAATGGTTCACACAACGAGTCACATGGACTAATGAACAAGTACAATTGTTTAACACAACGAGTCACAAGGACTAATGAACAAGGACAAATGGTTCACACAACGAGTCACATGGACTAATGAACAAGGACAAAATGGTTCACACAACGAGTCACATGGACTAATGAACAAGGACAATTGTTTAACACAACGAGTCACAAGGACTAATGAACAAGGACAAATAGTTCACACAACGAGTCACATTTACTAATAAACAAGGAAAAATGTTTCACACAACGAGTCACATGGACTAATGAACAAGGACAAATTGTTTTACAAAGAGTCACAAGGACTAATGAACAAGGACAAATGGTTCACACAAAGAGTCACATGGACTAATGAACAAGTACAATTGTTTAACACAACGAGTCACAAGGACTAATGAACAAGGACAAATGGTTCACACAACGACAAAGTCACAATGGACTAATGAACAAGTACAATTGTTTAACACAACGAGTCCAAAGGACTAATGAACAAGGACAAATGGTTCACACAACGAGTCACAAGGACTAATGAACAATTAAAATTGTTTAACACAACGAGTCACAAGGACTAATGAACAAGGATAAATGGTTTACACAACGAGTCACAAGGACTAATGAACAAGGACAAATGGTTCACACAAAGAGTCACATGGACTAATGAACAAGGACAATTGTTTAACACAACGAGTCACAAGGACTAATGAACAAGGACAAATGGTTCACACAACGAGTCACATGGACTAATGAACAAGAAAATTGTTTAACACAACGAGTCACAAGTACTAATGAACAAGGATAAATGGTTTACACAACGAGTCACAAGGACTAATGAACAAGGACAAATGGTTCACACAACGAGTCACATGGACTAATGAACAAGGACAATTGTTTAACACAACGAGTCACAAGGACTAATGAACAAGGACAAATAGTTCACACAACGAGTCACATTTACTAATAAACAAGGAAAAATGGTTCACTCAACGAGTCACATGGACTAATGAACAATTACAATTGTTTAACACAACGAGTCACAAGGACTAATGAACAAGGACAAATAGTTCACACAACGAGTCACATTTACTAATAAACATGGAAAAATGGTTCACACAACGAGTCACATGGACTAATGAACAAGTACAATTGTTTAATACAAGGAGTCACAAGGACTAATGAACAAGGACAAATGGTTCACACAACGAGTCACATGGACTAATGAACAAGTACAATTGTTTAATACAAGAAGTCACAAGGACTAATGAACAAGGACAAATGGTTCACACAACGAGTCACATGGACTAATGAACAATTACAATTGTTTAACACAACGAGTCACAAGGACTAATGAACAAGGACAAATAGTTCACACAACGAGTCACATTTACTAATAAACAAGGAAAAATGGTTCACACAACGAGTCACATGGACTAATGAACAATTACAATTGTTTAACACAACGAGTCACAAGGACTAATGAACAAGGACAAATAGTTCACACAACGAGTCACATTTACTAATAAACATGGAAAAATGGTTCACACAACGAGTCACATGGACTAATGAACAAGTACAATTGTTTAATACAAGGAGTCACAAGGACTAATGAACAAGGACAAATGGTTCACACAACGAGTCACATGGACTAATGAACAAGTACAATTGTTTAACACAACGAGTCACAAGGACTAATGAACAAGGACAAATGGTTCACACAACGAGTCACATTTACTAATGAACAAGGAAAATTGGTTCACACAACGAGTCACATGGACTAATGAACAAGGACAATTGTTTAACACAACGAGTCACAAGGACTAATGAACAAGGACAAATGGTTCACACAACGAGTCACATTTACTAATGAACAAGGAAAATTGTTTAACACAACGAGTCACAAGGACTAATGAACAAGGACAAATGGTTTAAACAACGAGTCACAAGGACTAATGAACAAGGACAAATGGTTCACACAACGAGTCACATGGACTAATGAACAAGGACAATTGTTTAACACAACGAGTCACAAGGACTAATGAACAAGGACAAATGGTTCACACAACGAGTCACATTTACTAATGAACAAGGAAAAATGGTTTACACAACGAGTCACATGGACTAATGAACAAGGACAAATGGTTCACACAACGAGTCACAAGGACTAATGAACAAGGACAAATGGTTCACACAACGAGTCACATGGACTAATGAACAAGGACAATTGTTTAACACAACGAGTCACAAGGACTAATGAACAAGGACAAATGGTTCACACAACGAGTCACATGGACTAATGAACAAGGTTAATTGGTTCACACAACGAGTCACAAGGACTAATGAACAAGGACAATTGTTTAATACAAAGAGTCACAAGGACTAATGAACAAGGACAAATGGTTCAAACAACGAGTCACATGGACTAATGAACAATTACAATTGTTTAACACAAGGAGTCACAAGGACTAATGAACAAGGACAAATAGTTCACACAACGAGTCACATTTACTAATGAACAAGGAAAAATGGTTCACACAACGAGTCACATGGACTAATGAACAATTACAATTGTTTAACACAACGAGTCACAAGGACAAATGAACAAGGACAAATAGTTCACACAACGAGTCACATTTACTAATAAACATGGAAAAATGGTTCACACAACGAGTCACATGGACTAATGAACAAGTACAATTGTTTAATACAAGGAGTCACAAGGACTAATGAACAAGGACAAATGGTTCACACAACGAGTCACATGGACTAATGAACAAGTACAATTGTTTAACACAACGAGTCACAAGGACTAATGAACAAGGACAAATGGTTCACACAACGAGTCACATTTACTAATGAACAAGTAAAATTGTTTAACACAACGACTCACAAGGACTAATGAACAAGGATAAATGGTTTACACAACGAGTCATAAGGACTAATGAACAAGGACAAATGGTTCACACAACGAGTCACATGGACTAATGAACAAGGACAATTGTTTAACACAACGAGTCACAAGGACTAATGAACAAGGACAAATAGTTCACACAACGAGTCACATTTACTAATAAACAAGGAAAAATGGTTCACACAACGAGTCACATGGACTAATGAACAAGTACAATTGTTTAATACAAGGAGTCACAAGGACTAATGAACAAGGACAAATGGTTCACACAACGAGTCACATGGACTAATGAACAAGGACAAATGGTTCACACAACGAGTCACATGGACTAATGAACAAGGACAATTGTTTAACACAACGAGTCACAAGGACTAATGAACAAGGACAATTGTTTAACACAACCACTCACAAGGACGAATGAACAAGGATAAATGGTTTACACAATGAGTCACAAGGACTACTGAACAAGGACAAATGGTTCACACAACGAGTCACATGGACTAATGAACAAGGACAATTGTTTAACACAACGAGTCACAAGGACTAATGAGCAAGGACAAATAGTTCACACAACGAGTCACATTTACTAATAAACAAGGAAAAATGGTTCACACAACGAGTCACATGGACTAATGAACAATTACAATTGTTTAACACAACGAGTCACAAGGACAAATGAACAAGGACAAATAGTTCACACAACGAGTCACATTTACTAATAAACATGGAAAAATGGTTCACACAACGAGTCACATGGACTAATGAACAAGTACAATTGTTTAATACAAGGAGTCACAAGGACTAATGAACAAGGACAAATGGTTCACACAACGAGTCACATGGACTAATGAACAAGTACAATTGTTTAATACAAGAAGTCACAAGGACTAATGAACAAGGACAAATGGTTCACACAACGAGTCACATGGACTAATGAACAAGGACAATTGTTTAACATAACGAGTCACAAGGACTAATGAACAAGGACAAATAGTTCACACAACGAGTCACATTTACTAATAAACAAGGAAAAATGGTTCACACAACGAGTCACATGGACTAATGAACAATTACAATTGTTTAACACAACGAGTCACAAGGACAAATGAACAAGGACAAATAGTTCACACAACGAGTCACATTTACTAATAAACATGGAAAAATGGTTCACACAACGAGTCACATGGACTAATGAACAAGTACAATTGTTTAATACAAGGAGTCACAAGGACTAATGAACAAGGACAAATGGTTCACACAACGAGTCACATGGACTAATGAACAAGTACAATTGTTTAACACAACGAGTCACAAGGACTAATGAACAAGGACAAATGGTTCACACAACGAGTCACATTTACTAATGAACAAGTAAAATTGTTTAACACAACGACTCACAAGGACTAATGAACAAGGATAAATGGTTTACACAACGAGTCACAAGGACTAATGAACAAGGACAAATGGTTCACACAACGAGTCACATGGACTAATGAACAAGGACAATTGTTTAACACAACGAGTCACAAGGACTAATGAACAAGGACAAATAGTTCACACAACGAGTCACATTTACTAATAAACAAGGAAAAATGGTTCACACAACGAGTCACATGGACTAATGAACAAGTACAATTGTTTAATACAAGGAGTCACAAGGACTAATGAACAAGGACAAATGGTTCACACAACGAGTCACATGGACTAATGAACAAGTACAATTGTTTAACACAACGAGTCACAAGGACTAATGAACAAGGACAAATGGTTCACACAACGAGTCACATGGACTAATGAACAAGTAAAATTGTTTAACACAACGAGTCACAAGGACTAATGAACAAGGACAAATGGTTTACACAACGAGTCACATGGACTAATGAACAAGGACAAATGGTTCACACAACGAGTCACATGGACTAATGAACAAGGACAATTGTTTAACACAACGAGTCACAAGGACTAATGAACAAGGACAAATAGTTCACACAACGAGTCACATTTACTAATAAACAAGGAAAAATGGTTCACACAACGAGTCACATGGACTAATGAACAAGTACAATTGTTTAATACAAAGAGTCACAAGGACTAATGAACAAGGACAAATGGTTCACACAACGAGTCACATGGACTAATGAACAAGTACAATTGTTTAACACAACGAGTCACAAGGACTAATGAACAAGGACAAATGGTTCACACAACGAGTCACATGGACTAATGAACAAGGTAAAATGGTTTACACAACGAGTCACAAGGACTAATGAACAAGGACAAATGGTTCACACAACGAGTCACATGGACTAATGAACAAGGAAAATTGTTTAACACAACGAGTCACAAGGACTAATGAACAAGGACAAATAGTTTAACACAACGAGTCACAAGGACTAATGAACAAGGACAAATGGTTCACACAACGAGTCACATGGACTAATGAACAAGGAAAAATTGTTTAAAACAACGAGTCACAAGGACTAATGAACAAGGACAAATGTTTCACACAACGAGTCACAAGGACTAATGAACAAGGACAAATGGTTCACACAACGAGTCACATGGACTAATGAACAAGTACAATTGTTTAACACAACGAGTCACAAGGACTAATGAACAAGGACAAATGGTTCACACAACGAGTCACATTGGCTAATGAACAAGTAAAATTGTTTAACACAACGAGTCACAAGGACTAATGAACAAGGACAAATGGTTTACACAACGAGTCACAAGGACTAATGAACAAGGACAAATGGTTCACACAACGAGTCACATGGACTAATGAACAAGGACAATTGTTTAACACAACGAGTCACAAGGACTAATGAACAAGGACAAATAGTTCACACAACGAGTCACATTTACTAATAAACAAGGAAAAATGGTTCACACAACGAGTCACATGGACTAATGAACAAGTACAATTGTTTAATACAAGAAGTCACAAGGACTAATGAACAAGGACAAATGGTTCACACAACGAGTCACATGGACTAATGAACAAGTACAATTGTTTAACACAACGAGTCACAAGGACTAATGAACAAGGACAAATGGTTCACACAACGAGTCACATGGACTAATGAACAAGGACAAATGGTTCACACAACGAGTCACATGGACTAATGAACAAGGACAATTGTTTAACACAACGAGTCACAAGGACTAATGAACAAGGACAAATGGTTCACACAACGAGTCACATGGACTAATGAACAAGTACAATTGTTTAACACAACGAGTCACAAGGACTAATGAACAAGGACAAATGGTTCACACAACGAGTCACATGGACTAATGAACAAGTAAAATTGTTTAACACAACGACTCACAAGGACTAATGAACAAGGATAAATGGTTTACACAACGAGTCACAAGGACTAATGAACAAGGACAAATGGTTCACACAACGAGTCACATGGACTAATGAACAATTACAATTGTTTAACACAACGAGTCACAAGGACTAATGAACAAGGACAAATAGTTCACACAACGAGTCACATTTACTAATAAACAAGGAAAAATGGTTCACACAACGAGTCACATGGACTAATGAACAAGTACAATTGTTTAATACAAGGAGTCACAAGGACTAATGAACAAGGACAAATGGTTCACACAACGAGTCACATGGACTAATGAACAAGTACAATTGTTTAACACAACGAGTCACAAGGACTAATGAACAAGGACAAATGGTTCACACAACGAGTCACATGGACTAATGAACAAGGACAAATAGTTCACACAACGAGTCACATGGACTAATGAACAAGGACAATTGTTTAACACAACGAGTCACAAGGACTAATGAACAAGGACAAATAGTTCACACAACGAGTCACATTTACTAATAAACAAGGAAAAATGGTTCACACAACGAGTCACATGGACTAATGAACAAGTACAATTGTTTAACACAACGAGTCACAAGGACTAATGAACAAGGACAAATGGTTCACACAAAGAGTCACATGGACTAATGAACAAGTACAATTGTTTTAATACAATGGACAAAGTCACAAGGACTAATGAACAAGGACAAATGGTTCACACAACGAGTCACATGGACTAATGAACAAGTACAATTGTTTAACACAACGAGTCACAAGGACTAATGAACAAGGACAAATGGTTTCACAACGAGTCACATGGACTAATGAACAATTAAAATTGTTTAACACAACGAGTCACAAGGACTAATGAACAAGGATAAATGGTTTACACAACGAGTCACAAGGACTAATGAACAAGGACAAATGGTTCACACAACGAGTCACATGGACTAATGAACAAGGACAATTGTTTAACACAACGAGTCACAAGGACTAATGAACAAGGACAAATGGTTCACACAACGAGTCACATTGGCTAATGAACAAGGACAAATGTTTAACACAACGAGTCACATGGACTAATGAACAAGGATAAATGGTTTACACAACGAGTCACAAGGACTAATGAACAAGGACAAATGGTTCACACAACGAGTCACATGGACTAATGAACAAGGACAATTGTTTAACACAACGAGTCACAAGGACTAATGAACAAGGACAAATAGTTCACACAACGAGTCACATTTACTAATAAACAAGGAAAAATGGTTCACACAACGAGTCACATGGACTAATGAACAATTACAATTGTTTAACACAACGAGTCACAAGGACTAATGAACAAGGACAAATAGTTCACACAACGAGTCACATTTACTAATAAACAATGGAAAAATGGTTAACACAACGAGTCACATGGACTAATGAACAAGTACAATTGTTTAATACAAGGAGTCACAAGGACTAATGAACAAGGACAAATGGTTCACACAACGAGTCACATGGACTAATGAACAAGTACAATTGTTTAACACAAAGAGTCACAAGGACTAATGAACAAGGACAAATGGTTCACACAACGAGTCACATGGACTAATGAACAATTACAATTGTTTAACACAACGAGTCACAAGGACTAATGAACAAGGACAAATAGTTCACACAACGAGTCACATTTACTAATAAACAAGGAAAAATGGTTCACACAACGAGTCACATGGACTAATGAACAATTACAATTGTTTAACACAACGAGTCACAAGGACTAATGAACAAGGACAAATAGTTCACACAACGAGTCACATTTACTAATAAACAAGGAAAAATGGTTCACACAACGAGTCACATGGACTAATGAACAAGTACAATTGTTTAATACAAGGAGTCACAAGGACTAATGAACAAGGACAAATGGTTCACACAACGAGTCACATGGACTAATGAACAAGTACAATTGTTTAACACAACGAGTCACAAGGACTAATGAACAAGGACAAATGGTTCACACAACGAGTCACATGGACTAATGAACAAGGACAAATGGTTCACACAACGAGTCACATGGACTAATGAACAAGGATAAATTGTTTACACAACGAGTCACAAGGACTAATGAACAAGGACAAATGGTTCACACAACGAGTCACATGGACTAATGAACAAGGAAAATTGTTTAACACAACGAGTCACATGGACTAATGAACAAGGATAAATGGTTAACACAATGAGTCACAAGGACTAATGAACAAGGACAAATGGTTCACACAACGAGTCACATGGACTAATGAACAAGTACAATTGTTTAACACAACGAGTCACAAGGACTAATGAACAAGGACAAATGGTTCACACAACGAGTCACATTTACTAATGAACAAGGAAAAATGGTTAACACAACGAGTCACATGGACTAATGAACAAGGACAATTGTTTAACACAACGAGTCACAAGGACTAATGAACAAGGACAAATAGTTCACACAACGAGTCACATTTACTAATAAACATGGAAAAATGGTTAACACAACGAGTCACATGGACTAATGAACAAGGATAAATGGTTTACACAACGAGTCACAAGGACTAATGAACAAGGACAAATGGTTCACACAACGAGTCACATGGACTAATGAACAAGTACAATTGTTTAATACAAGAAGTCACAAGGACTAATGAACAAGGACAAATGGTTCACACAACGAGTCACATGGACTAATGAACAATTACAATTGTTTAACATAACGAGTCACAAGGACTAATGAACAAGGACAAATAGTTCACACAACGAGTCACATTTACTAATAAACAAGGAAAAATGGTTCACACAACGAGTCACATGGACTAATGAACAATTACAATTGTTTAACACAACGAGTCACAAGGACAAATGAACAAGGACAAATAGTTCACACAACGAGTCACATTTACTAATAAACATGGAAAAATGGTTCACACAACGAGTCACATGGACTAATGAACAAGTACAATTGTTTAATACAAGGAGTCACAAGGACTAATGAACAAGGACAAATGGTTCACACAACGAGTCACATGGACTAATGAACAAGTACAATTGTTTAACACAACGAGTCACAAGGACTAATGAACAAGGACAAATGGTTCACACAACGAGTCACATTTACTAATGAACAAGTAAAATTGTTTAACACAACGACTCACAAGGACTAATGAACAAGGATAAATGGTTTACACAACGAGTCACAAGGACTAATGAACAAGGACAAATGGTTCACACAACGAGTCACATGGACTAATGAACAAGGACAATTGTTTAACACAACGAGTCACAAGGACTAATGAACAAGGACAAATAGTTCACACAACGAGTCACATTTACTAATAAACAAGGAAAAATGGTTCACACAACGAGTCACATGGACTAATGAACAAGTACAATTGTTTAATACAAGGAGTCACAAGGACTAATGAACAAGGACAAATGGTTCACACAACGAGTCACATGGACTAATGAACAAGTACAATTGTTTAACACAACGAGTCACAAGGACTAATGAACAAGGACAAATGGTTCACACAACGAGTCACAAGGACTAATGAACAAGGAAAATGGTTTACACAACGAGTCACAGGGACTAATGAACAAGGATAAATGGTTTACACAACGAGTCACAAGGACTAATGAACAAGGACAAATGGTTCACACAACGAGTCACATGGACTAATGAACAAGGACAATTGTTTAACACAACGAGTCACAAGGACTAATGAACAAGGACAAATAGTTCACACAACGAGTCACATTTACTAATAAACAAGGAAAAATGGTTCACACAACGAGTCACATGGACTAATGAACAATTACAATTGTTTAACACAACGAGTCACAAGGACTAATGAACAAGGACAAATAGTTCACACAACGAGTCACATTTACTAATAAACAATGAAAAATGGTTCACACAACGAGTCACATGGACTAATGAACAAGTACAATTGTTTAACACAACGAGTCACAAGGACTAATGAACAAGGACAAATGGTTCACACAACGAGTCACATGGACTAATGAACAAGAAAATTGTTTAACACAACGAGTCACAAGGACTAATGAACAAGGACAAATGGTTCACACAACGAGTCACATGGACTAATGAACAAGGACAAATGGTTCACACAACGAGTCACATGGACTAATGAACAAGGACAATTGTTAAACACAACGAGTCACAAGGACTAATGAACAAGGACAAATGGTTCACACAACGAGTCACATGGACTAATGAACAAGGACAATTGTTTAACACAACGAGTCACAAGGACTAATGAACAAGGACAAATGGTTCACACAACGAGTCACATGGACTAATGAACAAGGTACAATTGTTTAACACAACGAGTCACAAGGACTAATGAACAAGGACAAATGGTTCACACAACGAGTCACATGGACTAATGAACAAGGACAAATGGTTCACACAACGAGTCACATGGACTAATGAACAAGGACAAATTGTTTACACAACGAGTCACAAGGACTAATGAACAAGGACAAATGGTTCACACAACGAGTCACATGGACTAATGAACAAGGAAAAATTGTTTAAAACAACGAGTCACAAGGACTAATGAACAAGGACAAATTGTTTAACACAACGAGTCACAAGGACTAATGAACAAGGACAAATGGTTCACACAAAGAGTCACATGGACTAATGAACAAGTACAATTGTTTTAACACAACGAGTCACAAGGACTAATGAACAAGGACAAATGGTTCACACAACGAGTCACATGGACTAATGAACAAGGACAATTGTTTAACACAACGAGTCACAAGGACTAATGAACAAGGACAAATAGTTCACACAACAAGTCACAAGGACTAATGAACAAGGAAAAATGGTTCACACAACGAGTCACATGGACTAATGAACAATTACAATTGTTTAACACAACGAGTCACAAGGACAAATGAACAAGGACAAATAGTTCACACAACGAGTCACATTTACTAATAAACATGGAAAAATGGTTCACACAACGAGTCACATGGACTAATGAACAAGTACAATTGTTTAATACAAGGAGTCACAAGGACTAATGAACAAGGACAAATGGTTCACACAACGAGTCACATGGACTAATGAACAAGTACAATTGTTTAATACAAGAAGTCACAAGGACTAATGAACAAGGACAAATGGTTCACACAACGAGTCACATGGACTAATGAACAATTACAATTGTTTAAACACAACGAGTCACAAGGACTAATGAACAAGGACAAATAGTTCACACAAAAGTCACATTTACTAATAAACAAGGAAAAATGGTTCACACAACGAGTCACATGGACTAATGAACAATTACAATTGTTTAACACAACGAGTCACAAGGACAAATGAACAAGGACAAATAGTTCACACAACGAGTCACATTTACTAATAAACATGGAAAAATGGTTCACACAACGAGTCACATGGACTAATGAACAAGTACAATTGTTTAATACAAGGAGTCACAAGGACTAATGAACAAGGACAAATGGTTCACACAACGAGTCACATGGACTAATGAACAAGTACAATTGTTTAACACAACGAGTCACAAGGACTAATGAACAAGGACAAATGGTTCACACAACGAGTCACATTTACTAATGAACAAGTAAAATTGTTTAACACAACGACTCACAAGGACTAATGAACAAGGATAAATGGTTTACACAACGAGTCATAAGGACTAATGAACAAGGACAAATGGTTCACACAACGAGTCATAGGGACTAATGAACAAGGACAATTGTTTAACACAACGAGTCACAAGGACTAATGAACAAGGACAAATAGTTCACACAACGAGTCACATTTACTAATAAACAAGGAAAAATGGTTCACACAACGAGTCACATGGACTAATGAACAATTACAATTGTTTAACACAACCACTCACAAGTACTAATGAACAAGGATAAATGGTTCACACAAAGAGTTACATGGACTAATGTAACAGGTACAATTGTTTAACACAACGAGTCACATGGACTAATGAACAAGTACAATTGTTTAACACAACGAGTCACAAGGACTAATGAACAAGGACAAATGGTTCACACAACGAGTCACATGGACTAATGAACAAGAAAATTGTTTAACACAACGAGTCACAAGGACTAATGAACAAGGATAAATGGTTCACACAACGAGTCACAAGG
This sequence comes from Silene latifolia, assembly GCF_048544455.1. NCBI lineage: Eukaryota > Viridiplantae > Streptophyta > Magnoliopsida > Caryophyllales > Caryophyllaceae > Silene > Silene latifolia. Next base: position 2,545,498 of record NW_027413125.1, read on the forward strand.
ACTAATGAACAAGGACAAATGGTTCACACAACGAGTCACATGGACTAATGAACAAGGACAATTGTTTAACACAACGAGTCACAAGGACTAATGAACAAGGACAAATAGTTCACACAACGAGTCACATTTACTAATAAACAAGGAAAAATGGTTCACACAACGAGTCACATGGACTAATGAACAAGTACAATTGTTTAACACAACGAGTCACAAGGACTAATGAACAAGGACAAATGGTTCACACAACGAGTCACATGGACTAATGAACAAGGACAATTGTTTAACACAACGAGTCACAAGGACTAATGAACAAGGACAAATGTTTAACACAACGAGTCACAAGGACTAATGAACAAGGACAAATGGTTCACACAACGAGTCACATGGACTAATGAACAAGTACAATTGTTTAACACAACGAGTCACAAGGACTAATGAACAAGGACAAATGGTTCACACAACGAGTCACATGGACTAATGAACAATTACAATTGTTTAACACAACGACTCACAAGGACTAATGAACAAGGATAAATGGTTTACACAACGAGTCACAAGGACTAATGAACAGGGACAAATGGTTCACACAAGAGTCACATGGACTAATGAACAAGTACAATTGTTTAACACAACGAGTCACAAGGACTAATGAACAAGGACAAATGGTTCACACAACGAGTCACATGGACTAATGAACAAGAAAATTGTTTAACACAACGAGTCACAAGTACTAATGAACAAGGATAAATGGTTTACACAACGAGTCACAAGGACTAATGAACAAGGACAAATGGTTCACACAACGAGTCACATGGACTAATGAACAAGGACAATTGTTTAACACAACGAGTCACAAGGACTAATGAACAAGGACAAATAGTTCACACAACGAGTCACATTTACTAATAAACAAGGAAAAATGGTTCACACAACGAGTCACATGGACTAATGAACAATTACAATTGTTTAACACAACGAGTCACAAGGACTAATGAACAAGGACAAATAGTTCACACAACGAGTCACATTTACTAATAAACATGGAAAAATGGTTCACACAACGAGTCACATGGACTAATGAACAAGTACAATTGTTTAATACAAGGAGTCACAAGGACTAATGAACAAGGACAAATGGTTCACACAACGAGTCACATGGACTAATGAACAAGTACAATTGTTTAATACAAGAAGTCACAAGGACTAATGAACAAGGACAAATGGTTCACACAACGAGTCACATGGACTAATGAACAATTACAATTGTTTAACATAACGAGTCACAAGGACTAATGAACAAGGACAAATAGTTCACACAACGAGTCACATTTACTAATAAACAAGGAAAAATGGTTCACACAACGAGTCACATGGACTAATGAACAATTACAATTGTTTAACACAACGAGTCACAAGGACAAATGAACAAGGACAAATAGTTCACACAACGAGTCACATTTACTAATAAACATGGAAAAATGGTTCACACAACGAGTCACATGGACTAATGAACAAGTACAATTGTTTAATACAAGGAGTCACAAGGACTAATGAACAAGGACAAATGGTTTACACAACGAGTCACATGGACTAATGAACAAGTACAATTGTTTAACACAACGAGTCACAAGGACTAATGAACAAGGACAAATGGTTCACACAACGAGTCACATTTACTAATGAACAAGTAAAATTGTTTAACACAACGACTCACAAGGACTAATGAACAAGGATAAATGGTTTACACAACGAGTCATAAGGACTAATGAACAAGGACAAATGGTTCACACAACGAGTCACATGGACTAATGAACAAGGACAATTGTTTAACACAACGAGTCACAAGGACTAATGAACAAGGACAAATAGTTCACACAACGAGTCACATTTACTAATAAACAAGGAAAAATGGTTCACACAACGAGTCACATGGACTAATGAACAAGTACAATTGTTTAATACAAGGAGTCACAAGGACTAATGAACAAGGACAAATGGTTCACACAACGAGTCACATGGACTAATGAACAAGTACAATTGTTTAACACAACGAGTCACAAGGACTAATGAACAAGGACAAATGGTTCACACAACGAGTCACATGGACTAATGAACAAGGACAAATAGTTCACACAACGAGTCACATGGACTAATGAACAAGGACAATTGTTTAACACAACGAGTCACAAGGACTAATGAACAAGGACAAATAGTTCACACAACGAGTCACATTTACTAATAAACAAGGAAAAATGGTTCACACAACGAGTCACATGGACTAATGAACAAGTACAATTGTTTAATACAAAGAGTCACAAGGACTAATGAACGAGGACAAATGGTTCACACAAAGAGTCACATGGACTAATGAACAAGTACAATTGTTTAACACAACGAGTCACAAGGACTAATGAACAAGGACAAATGGTTCACACAACGAGTCACATGGACTAATGAACAAGGACAATTGTTTAACACAACGAGTCACAAGGACTAATGAACAAGGACAAATAGTTCACACAACGAGTCACATGGACTAATGAACAAGTAAAATTGTTTAACACAACGACTCACATGGACTAATGAACAATTACAATTGTTTAACACAACGAGTCACAAGGACTAATGAACAAGGACAAATAGTTCACACAACGAGTCACATTTACTAATAAACAAGGAAAAATGGTTCACACAACGAGTCACATGGACTAATGAACAAGTACAATTGTTTAATACAAAGAGTCACAAGGACTAATGAACAAGGACAAATGGTTCACACAACGAGTCACATGGACTAATGAACAAGTACAATTGTTTAACACAACGAGTCACAAGGACTAATGAACAAGGACAAATGGTTCACACAACGAGTCACATGGACTAATGAACAAGTACAATTGTTTAACACAACGAGTCACAAGGACTAATGAACAAGGACAAATGGTTCACACAACGAGTCACAAGGACTAATGAACAAGGACAAATGGTTCACACAACGAGTCACATGGACTAATGAACAAGGACAATTGTTTAACACAACGAGTCACAAGGACTAATGAACAAGGACAAATAGTTCACACAACGAGTCACATTTACTAATAAACAAGGAAAAATGGTTCACACAACGAGTCACATGGACTAATGAACAAGTACAATTGTTTAATACAAGGAGTCACAAGGACTAATGAACAAGGACAAATGGTTCACACAACGAGTCACATGGACTAATGAACAAGTACAATTGTTTAACACAACGAGTCACAAGGACTAATGAACAAGGACAAATGGTTCACACAACGAGTCACATGGACTAATGAACAAGGAAAATTGTTTAACACAACGACTCACAAGGACTAATGAACAAGGATAAATGGTTTACACAACGAGTCACAAGGACTAATGAACAAGGACAAATGGTTCACACAACGAGTCACATGGACTAATGAACAAGGACAATTGTTTAACACAACGAGTCACAAGGACTAATGAACAAGGACAAATAGTTCACACAACGAGTCACATTTACTAATAAACAAGGAAAAATGGTTAACACAACGAGTCACATGGACTAATGAACAAATACAATTGTTTAATACAACGAGTCACAAGGACTAATGAACAAGGACAAATGGTTCACACAACGAGTCACATGGACTAATGAACAAGTACAATTGTTTAACACAACGAGTCACAAGGACTAATGAACAAGGACAAATGGTTCACACAACGAGTCACATTTACTAATGAACAAGGAAAAATGGTTCACACAACGAGTCACATGGACTAATGAACAAGGACAATTGTTTAACACAACGAGTCACAAGGACTAATGAACAAGGACAAATAGTTCACACAACGAGTCACATTTACTAATAAACATGGAAAAATGGTTCACACAACGAGTCACATGGACTAATGAACAAGTACAATTGTTTAATACAAGGAGTCACAAGGACTAATGAACAAGGACAAATGGTTCACACAACGAGTCACATGGACTAATGAACAAGTACAATTGTTTAATACAAGAAGTCACAAGGACTAATGAACAAGGACAAATGGTTCACACAACGAGTCACATGGACTAATGAACAATTACAATTGTTTAACACAACGAGTCACAAGGACTAATGAACAAGGACAAATAGTTCACACAACGAGTCACATTTACTAATAAACAAGGAAAAATGGTTCACACAACGAGTCACATGGACTAATGAACAATTACAATTGTTTAACACAACGAGTCACAAGGACTAATGAACAAGGACAAATAGTTCACACAACGAGTCACATTTACTAATAAACATGGAAAAATGGTTCACACAACGAGTCACATGGACTAATGAACAAGTACAATTGTTTAATACAAGGAGTCACAAGGACTAATGAACAAGGACAAATGGTTCACACAACGAGTCACATGGACTAATGAACAAGTACAATTGTTTAACACAACGAGTCACAAGGACTAATGAACAAGGACAAATGGTTCACACAACGAGTCACATTTACTAATGAACAAGTAAAATTGTTTAACACAACGACTCACAAGGACTAATGAACAAGGATAAATGGTTTACACAACGAGTCACAAGGACTAATGAACAAGGACAAATGGTTCACACAACGAGTCACATGGACTAATGAACAAGGACAATTGTTTAACACAACGAGTCACAAGGACTAATGAACAAGGACAAATAGTTCACACAACGAGTCACATTTACTAATAAACAAGGAAAAATGGTTCACACAACGAGTCACATGGACTAATGAACAAGTACAATTGTTTAATACAAGGAGTCACAAGGACTAATGAACAAGGACAAATGGTTCACACAACGAGTCACATGGACTAATGAACAAGTACAAATAGTTAACACAACGAGTCACAAGGACTAATGAACAAGGACAAATGGTTAACACAACGAGTCACATGGACTAATGAACAAGGACAAATGGTTAACACAACGAGTCACAATGGACTAATGAACAAGGAAAATGTTTAACACAACGAGTCACAAGGACTAATGAACAAGGACAAATGGTTCACACAACGAGTCACATGTTCACACAACGAGTCACATGGACTAATGAACAAGGACAATTGTTTAACACAACGAGTCACAAGGACTAATGAACAAGGACAAATAGTTCACACAACGAGTCACATTTACTAATAAACAAGGAAAAATGGTTCACACAACGAGTCACATGGACTAATGAACAAGTACAATTGTTTAATACAACGAGTCACAAGGACTAATGAACAAGGACAAATGGTTCACACAACGAGTCACATGGACTAATGAACAAGTACAATTGTTTAACACAACGAGTCACAAGGACTAATGAACAAGGACAAATGGTTCACACAACGAGTCACATGGACTAATGAACAAGGAAAATTGTTTAACACAACGAGTCACAAGGACTAATGAACAAGGACAAATGGTTCACACAACGAGTCACATGGACTAATGAACAAGGACAAATGGTTCACACAACGAGTCACATGGACTAATGAACAATTACAATTGTTTAACACAACGAGTCACAAGGACTAATGAACAAGGACAAATAGTTCACACACCGAGTCACATTTACTAATAAACAAGGAAAAATGGTTCACACAACGAGTCACATGGACTAATGAACAAGTACAATTGTTTAATACAAGGAGTCACAAGGACTAATGAACAAGGACAAATGGTTCACACAACGAGTCACATGGACTAATGAACAAGTACAATTGTTTAACACAACGAGTCACAAGGACTAATGAACAAGGACAAATGGTTCACACAACGAGTCACATGGACTAATGAACAAGTAAAATTGTTTAACACAACGACTCACAAGGACTAATGAACAAGGACAATTGTTTAACACAACGAGTCACAAGGACTAATGAACAAGGACAAATGGTTCACACAACGAGTCACATGGACTAATGAACAAGGAAAATTGTTTAACACAACGAGTCACAAGGACTAATGAACAAGGACAAATAGTTCACACAACGAGTCACATTTACTAATAAACAAGGAAAAATGGTTCACACAACGAGTCACATGGACTAATGATGAACAAGTACAATTGTTTAACACAACGAGTCACAAGGACTAATGAACAAGGACAAATGGTTCACACAACGAGTCACATGGACTAATGAACAAGTACAATTGTTTAACACAACGAGTCACAAGGACTAATGAACAAGGACAAATGGTTCACACAACGAGTCACATTGACTAATGAACAAGGACAAATGGTTCACACAACGAGTCACATGGACTAATGAACAAGGATAAATTGTTTACACAACGAGTCACAAGGACTAATGAACAAGGACAAATAGTTCACACAACGAGTCACAAGGACTAATGAACAAGGAAAAATGGTTCACACAACGAGTCACATGGACTAATGAACAAGGACAATTGTTTAACACAACGAGTCACAAGGACTAATGAACAAGGACAAATGGTTCACACAACGAGTCACATGGACTAATGAACAAGTACAATTGTTTAACACAACGAGTCACAAGGACTAATGAACAAGGACAAATGGTTCACACAACGAGTCACATGGACTAATGAACAAGTAAAATTGTTTAACACAACGAGTCACAAGGACTAATGAACAAGGATAAATGGTTTACACAACGAGTCACAAGGACTAATGAACAAGGACAAATGGTTTACACAACGAGTCACATGGACTAATGAACAAGTACAATTGTTTAACACAACGAGTCACAAGGACTAATGAACAAGGACAAATGGTTCACACAACGAGTCACATGGACTAATGAACAAGGAAAATTGTTTAACACAACGAGTCACAAGGACTAATGAACAAGGACAAATTGTTTACACAACGAGTCACAAGGACTAATGAACAAGGACAAATGGTTCACACAACGAGTCACATGGACTAATGAACAATTACAATTGTTTAACACAACGAGTCACAAGGACTAATGAACAAGGACAAATAGTTCACACAACGAGTCACATTTACTAATAAACAAGGAAAAATGGTTCACACAACGAGTCACATGGACTAATGAACAAGTACAATTGTTTAATACAACGAGTCACAAGTACTAATGAACAAGGACAAATGGTTCACACAACGAGTCACATGGACTAATGAACAAGGACAATTGTTTAACACAACGAGTCACAAGGACTAATGAACAAGGACAAATAGTTTACACAACGAGTCACAAGGACTAATGAACAAGGAAAAATGGTTCACACAACGAGTCACATGGACTAATGAACAAGTACAATTGTTTAACACAACGAGTCACAAGGACTAATGAACAAGGACAAATGGTTCACACAACGAGTCACATGGACTAATGAACAATTAAAATTGTTTAACACAACGAGTCACAAGGACTAATGAACAAGGACAAATGGTTCACACAACGAGTCACATGGACTAATGAACAAGGACAAATGGTTCACACAACGAGTCACATGGACTAATGAACAAGGACAATTGTTTAACACAACGAGTCACAAGGACTAATGAACAAGGACAAATAGTTCACACAACGAGTCACATTTACTAATAAACAAGGAAAAATGGTTCACACAACGAGTCACATGGACTAATGAACAAGTACAATTGTTTAATACAAGAAGTCACAAGGACTAATGAACAAGGACAAATGGTTCACACAACGAGTCACATGGACTAATGAACAAGTACAATTGTTTAACACAACGAGTCACAAGGACTAATGAACAAGGACAAATGGTTCACACAACGAGTCACATGGACTAATGAACAAGGACAAATGGTTCACACAACGAGTCACATGGACTAATGAACAAGGACAATTGTTTAACACAACGAGTCACAAGGACTAATGAACAAGGACAAATAGTTCACACAACGAGTCACATTTACTAATAAACAAGGAAAAATGGTTCACACAACGAGTCACATGGACTAATGAACAAGTACAATTGTTTAATACAAAGAGTCACAAGGACTAATGAACAAGGACAAATGGTTCACACAACGAGTCACATGGACTAATGAACAAGTACAATTGTTTAACACAACGAGTCACAAGGACTAATGAAAAAGGACAAATGGTTCACACAACGAGTCACATGGACTAATGAACAAGTAAAATTGTTTAACACAACGAGTCACAAGGACTAATGAACAAGGACAAATGGTTCACACAACGAGTCACATGGACTAATGAACAAGGACAAATGGTTCACACAACGAGTCACATGGACTAATGAACAAGGACAATTGTTTAACACAACGAGTCACAAGGACTAATGAACAAGGACAAATAGTTCACACAACGAGTCACATTTACTAATAAACAAGGAAAAATGGTTCACACAACGAGTCACATGGACTAATGAACAAGTACAATTGTTTAATACAAAGAGTCACAAGGACTAATGAACAAGGACAAATGGTTCACACAACGAGTCACATGGACTAATGAACAAGTACAATTGTTTAACACAAGAAGTCACAAGGACTAATGAACAAGGACAAATGGTTCACACAACGAGTCACATGGACTAATGAACAATTACAATTGTTTAACATAACGAGTCACAAGGACTAATGAACAAGGACAAATAGTTCACACAACGAGTCACATTTACTAATAAACAAGGAAAAATGGTTCACACAACGAGTCACATGGACTAATGAACAATTACAATTGTTTAACACAACGAGTCACAAGGACAAATGAACAAGGACAAATAGTTCACACAACGAGTCACATTTACTAATAAACATGGAAAAATGGTTCACACAACGAGTCACATGGACTAATGAACAAGTACAATTGTTTAATACAAGGAGTCACAAGGACTAATGAACAAGGACAAATGGTTCACACAACGAGTCACATGGACTAATGAACAAGTACAATTGTTTAACACAACGAGTCACAAGGACTAATGAACAAGGACAAATGGTTCACACAACGAGTCACATTTACTAATGAACAAGTAAAATTGTTTAACACAACGACTCACAAGGACTAATGAACAAGGATAAATGGTTTACACAACGAGTCATAAGGACTAATGAACAAGGACAAATGGTTCACACAACGAGTCACATGGACTAATGAACAAGGACAATTGTTTAACACAACGAGTCACAAGGACTAATGAACAAGGACAAATAGTTCACACAACGAGTCACATTTACTAATAAACAAGGAAAAATGGTTCACACAACGAGTCACATGGACTAATGAACAAGTACAATTGTTTAATACAAGGAGTCACAAGGACTAATGAACAAGGACAAATGGTTCACACAACGAGTCACATGGACTAATGAACAAGTACAATTGTTTAACACAACGAGTCACAAGGACTAATGAACAAGGACAAATGGTTCACACAACGAGTCACATGGACTAATGAACAAGGACAAATAGTTCACACAACGAGTCACATGGACTAATGAACAAGGACAATTGTTTAACACAACGAGTCACAAGGACTAATGAACAAGGACAAATAGTTCACACAACGAGTCACATTTACTAATAAACAAGGAAAAATGGTTCACACAACGAGTCACATGGACTAATGAACAAGTACAATTGTTTAATACAAAGAGTCACAAGGACTAATGAACGAGGACAAATGGTTCACACAAAGAGTCACATGGACTAATGAACAAGTACAATTGTTTAACACAACGAGTCACAAGGACTAATGAACAAGGACAAATGGTTCACACAACGAGTCACATGGACTAATGAACAAGTAAAATTGTTTAACACAAAGTCACGAGGTCACAAGGACTAATGAACAAGGACAAATGGTTCACACAACGAGTCACATGGACTAATGAACAAGTAAAATTGTTTAACACAACGAGTCACATGGACTAATGAACAAGGACAATTGTTTAACACAACGAGTCACAAGGACTAATGAACAAGGACAAATAGTTCACACAACGAGTCACATTTACTAATAAACAAGGAAAAATGGTTCACACAACGAGTCACATGGACTAATGAACAAGTACAATTGTTTAATACAAGGAGTCACAAGGACTAATGAACAAGGACAAATGGTTCACAAAACGAGTCACATGGACTAATGAACAAGTACAGTTGTTTAATACAAGGAGTCACAAGGACTAATGAACAAGGACAAATGGTTCACACAACAAGTCACATGGACTAATGAACACAATTGTTTGGACTAATGAACTAATGAACAATTACAATTGTTTAACATAACGAGTCACAAGGACTAATGAACAAGGACAAATAGTTCACACAACGAGTCACATTTACTAATAAACAAGGAAAAATGGTTCACACAACGAGTCACATGGACTAATGAACAATTACAATTGTTTAACACAACGAGTCACAAGGACTAATGAACAAGGACAAATAGTTCACACAACGAGTCACATTTACTAATAAACATGGAAAAATGGTTCACACAACGAGTCACATGGACTAATGAACAAGTACAATTGTTTAATACAAGGAGTCACAAGGACTAATGAACAAGGACAAATGGTTCACACAACGAGTCACATGGACTAATGAACAAGTACAATTGTTTAACACAACGAGTCACAAGGACTAATGAACAAGGACAAATGGTTCACACAACGAGTCACATTTACTAATGAACAAGTAAAATTGTTTAACACAACGACTCACAAGGACTAATGAACAAGGATAAATGGTTTACACAACGAGTCACAAGGACTAATGAACAAGGACAAATGGTTCACACAACGAGTCACATGGACTAATGAACAAGGACAATTGTTTAACACAACGAGTCACAAGGACTAATGAACAAGGACAAATAGTTCACACAACGAGTCACATTTACTAATAAACAAGGAAAAATGGTTCACACAACGAGTCACATGGACTAATGAACAAGTACAATTGTTTAACACAACGAGTCACAAGGACTAATGAACAAGGACAAATGGTTCACACAACGAGTCACATGGACTAATGAACAAGGACAAAATTTTTAACACAACGAGTCACAAGGACTAATGAACAAGGACAATTGTTTAACACAACGAGTCACAAGGACTAATGAACAAGGACAAATGGTTCACACAACGAGTCACAGGACTAATGAACAAGGAAAATTGTTTAACACAACGAGTCACAAGGACTAATGAACAAGGACAAATGGTTTACACAACGAGTCACAAGGACTAATGAACAAGGACAAATGGTTCACACAACGAGTCACATGGACTAATGAACAAGGACAATTGTTTAACACAACGAGTCACAAGGACTAATGAACAAGGACAAATAGTTCACACAACGAGTCACATTTACTAATAAACAAGGAAAATGGTTCACACAACGAGTCACATGGACTAATGAACAAGTACAATTGTTTAACACAACGAGTCACAAGGACTAATGAACAAGGACAAATGGTTCACACAACGAGTCACATGGACTAATGAACAATTACAATTGTTTAACACAACGAGTCACAAGGACTAATGAACAAGGACAAATAGTTCACACAACGAGTCACATGGACTAATAAACAAGGACAAATGGTTCACACAACGAGTCACATGGACTAATGAACAAGTACAATTGTTTAACACAACGAGTCACAAGGACTAATGAACAAGGACAAATGGTTCACACAACGAGTCACATGGACTAATGAACAATTAAAATTGTTTAACACAACGAGTCACAAGGACTAATGAACAAGGACAAATGGTTCACACAACGAGTCACATGGACTAATGAACAAGGACAAATGGTTCACACAACGAGTCACATGGACTAATGAACAAGGACAATTGTTTAACACAACGAGTCACAAGGACTAATGAACAAGGACAAATAGTTCACACAACGAGTCACATTTACTAATAAACAAGGAAAAATGGTTCACACAACGAGTCACATGGACTAATGAACAAGTACAATTGTTTAATACAAGAAGTCACAAGGACTAATGAACAAGGACAAATGGTTCACACAACGAGTCACATGGACTAATGAACAAGTACAATTGTTTAACACAACGAGTCACAAGGACTAATGAACAAGGACAAATGGTTCACACAACGAGTCACATGGACTAATGAACAAGGACAAATGGTTCACACAACGAGTCACATGGACTAATGAACAAGGACAATTGTTTAACACAACGAGTCACAAGGACTAATGAACAAGGACAAATAGTTCACACAACGAGTCACATTTACTAATAAACAAGGAAAAATGGTTCACACAACGAGTCACATGGACTAATGAACAAGTACAAATTGTTTAACACAAGAGTCACAAGGACTAATGAACGAGGACAAATGGTTCACACAAAGAGTCACATGGACTAATGAACAAGTACAATTGTTTAACACAACGAGTCACAAGGACTAATGAACAAGGACAAATGGTTCACACAACGAGTCACATGGACTAATGAACAAGTAAAATTGTTTAACACAACGAGTCACAAGGACTAATGAACAAGGACAAATGGTTCACACAACGAGTCACATGGACTAATGAACAAGGACAAATAGTTCACACAACGAGTCACATGGACTAATGAACAAGGACAATTGTTTAACACAACGAGTCACAAGGACTAATGAACAAGGACAAATAGTTCACACAACGAGTCACATTTACTAATAAACAAGGAAAAATGGTTCACACAACGAGTCACATGGACTAATGAACAAGTACAATTGTTTAATACAAAGAGTCACAAGGACTAATGAACGAGGACAAATGGTTCACACAAAGAGTCACATGGACTAATGAACAAGTACAATTGTTTAACACAACGAGTCACAAGGACTAATGAACAAGGACAAATGGTTCACACAACGAGTCACATGGACTAATGAACAAGTAAAATTGTTTAACACAACGAGTCACAAGGACTAATGAACAAGGACAAATGGTTCACACAACGAGTCACATGGACTAATGAACAAGGTTACAAATTGTTTAACACAACGAGTCACAAGGTACTAATGAACAAGGATAAATGGTTTACACAACGAGTCACAAGGACTAATGAACAAGGACAAATGGTTCACACAAAGAGTCACATGGACTAATGAACAAGGTACAATTGTTAACACAACGAGTCACAAGGACTAATGAACAAGGACAAATGGTTCACACAACGAGTCACATGGACTAATGAACAAGAAAATTGTTTAACACAACGACTCACAAGGACTAATGAACAAGGATAAATGGTTTACACAACGAGTCACAAGGACTAATGAACAAGGACAAATGGTTCACACAACGAGTCACATGGACTAATGAACAAGGACAATTGTTTAACACAACGAGTCACAAGGACTAATGAACAAGGACAAATAGTTCACACAACGAGTCACATTTACTAATAAACAAGGAAAAATGGTTCACACAACGAGTCACATGGACTAATGAACAATTACAATTGTTTAACACAACGAGTCACAAGGACTAATGAACAAGGACAAATAGTTCACACAACGAGTCACATTTACTAATAAACAAGGAAAAATGGTTCACACAACGAGTCACATGGACTAATGAACAAGTACAATTGTTTAATACAAGGAGTCACAAGGACTAATGAACAAGGACAAATGGTTCACACAACGAGTCACATGGACTAATGAACAATTACAATTGTTTAACACAACGAGTCACAAGGACTAATGAACAAGGACAAATGGTTCACACAACGAGTCACATTTACTAATGAACAAGGAAAAATGGTTAACACAACGAGTCACATGGACTAATGAACAAGGAAAATTGTTTAACACAACGAGTCACAAGGACTAATGAACAAGGACAAATGGTTCACACAACGAGTCACATGGACTAATGAACAAGGACAATTGTTTAACACAACGAGTCACAAGGACTAATGAACAAGGACAAATGGTTCACACAACGAGTCACATTTACTAATAAACAAGGAAAAATGGTTCACACAACGAGTCACATGGACTAATGAACAAGTACAATTGTTTAATACAAGGAGTCACAAGGACTAATGAACAAGGACAAATGGTTCACACAACGAGTCACATGGACTAATGAACAAGTACAATTGTTTAACACAACGAGTCACAAGGACTAATGAACAAGACAAATGGTTCACACAACGAGTCACATGGACTAATGAACAAGTACAATTGTTTAACACAACGAGTCACAAGGACTAATGAACAAGGACAAATGGTTCACACAACGAGTCACATGGACTAATGAACAAGGACAAATAGTTCACACAACGAGTCACATGGACTAATGAACAAGGACAATTGTTTAACACAACGAGTCACAAGGACTAATGAACAAGGACAAATAGTTCACACAACGAGTCACATTTACTAATAAACAAGGAAAAATGGTTCACACAACGAGTCACATGGACTAATGAACAAGTACAATTGTTTAATACAAAGAGTCACAAGGACTAATGAACGAGGACAAATGGTTCACACAAAGAGTCACATGGACTAATGAACAAGTACAATTGTTTAACACAACGAGTCACAAGGACTAATGAACAAGGACAAATGGTTCACACAACGAGTCACATGGACTAATGAACAAGTAAAATTGTTTAACACAACGAGTCACAAGGACTAATGAACAAGGACAAATGGTTCACACAACGAGTCACATGGACTAATGAACAAGGACAAATAGTTCACACAACGAGTCACATGGACTAATGAACAAGGACAATTGTTTAACACAACGAGTCACAAGGACTAATGAACAAGGACAAATAGTTCACACAACGAGTCACATTTACTAATAAACAAGGAAAAATGGTTCACACAACGAGTCACATGGACTAATGAACAAGTACAATTGTTTAATACAAAGAGTCACAAGGACTAATGAACAAGGACAAATGGTTCACACAAAGAGTCACATGGACTAATGAACAAGTACAATTGTTTAACACAACGAGTCACAAGGACTAATGAACAAGGACAAATGGTTCACACAACGAGTCACATGGACTAATGAACAAGTACAATTGTTTAACACAACGAGTCACAAGGACTAATGAACAAGGACAAATGGTTCACACAACGAGTCACATGGACTAATGAACAATTACAATTGTTTAACACAACCACTCACAAGGACTAATGAACAAGGATAAATGGTTTACACAACGAGTCACAAGGACTAATGAAAGAGGACAAATGGTTCACACAAAGAGTCACATGGACTAATGAACAAGTACAATTGTTTAACACAACGAGTCACAAGGACTAATGAACAAGGACAAATGGTTCACACAACGAGTCACATGGACTAATGAACAAGAAAATTGTTTAACACAACGACTCACAAGGACTAATGAACAAGGATAAATGGTTTACACAACGAGTCACAAGGACTAATGAACAAGGACAAATGGTTCACACAACGAGTCACATGGACTAATGAACAAGGACAATTGTTTAACACAACGAGTCACAAGGACTAATGAACAAGGACAAATAGTTCACACAACGAGTCACATTTACTAATAAACAAGGAAAAATGGTTCACACAACGAGTCACATGGACTAATGAACAATTACAATTGTTTAACACAACGAGTCACAAGGACTAATGAACAAGGACAAATAGTTCACACAACGAGTCACATTTACTAATAAACATGGAAAAATGGTTCACACAACGAGTCACATGGACTAATGAACAAGTACAATTGTTTAATACAAGGAGTCACAAGGACTAATGAACAAGGACAAATGGTTCACACAACGAGTCACATGGACTAATGAACAAGTACAATTGTTTAATACAAGAAGTCACAAGGACTAATGAACAAGGACAAATGGTTCACACAACGAGTCACATGGACTAATGAACAATTACAATTGTTTAACATAACGAGTCACAAGGACTAATGAACAAGGACAAATAGTTCACACAACGAGTCACATTTACTAATAAACAAGGAAAAATGGTTCACACAACGAGTCACATGGACTAATGAACAATTACAATTGTTTAACACAACGAGTCACAAGGACAAATGAACAAGGACAAATAGTTCACACAACGAGTCACATTTACTAATAAACATGGAAAAATGGTTCACACAACGAGTCACATGGACTAATGAACAAGTACAATTGTTTAATACAAGGAGTCACAAGGACTAATGAACAAGGACAAATGGTTCACACAACGAGTCACATGGACTAATGAACAAGTACAATTGTTTAACACAACGAGTCACAAGGACTAATGAACAAGGACAAATGGTTCACACAACGAGTCACATTTACTAATGAACAAGTAAAATTGTTTAACACAACGACTCACAAGGACTAATGAACAAGGATAAATGGTTTACACAACGAGTCATAAGGACTAATGAACAAGGACAAATGGTTCACACAACGAGTCACATGGACTAATGAACAAGGACAATTGTTTAACACAACGAGTCACAAGGACTAATGAACAAGGACAAATAGTTCACACAACGAGTCACATTTACTAATAAACAAGGAAAAATGGTTCACACAACGAGTCACATGGACTAATGAACAAGTACAATTGTTTAATACAAGGAGTCACAAGGACTAATGAACAAGGACAAATGGTTCACACAACGAGTCACATGGACTAATGAACAAGTACAATTGTTTAACACAACGAGTCACAAGGACTAATGAACAAGGACAAATGGTTCACACAACGAGTCACATGGACTAATGAACAAGGACAAATAGTTCACACAACGAGTCACATGGACTAATGAACAAGGACAATTGTTTAACACAACGAGTCACAAGGACTAATGAACAAGGACAAATAGTTCACACAACGAGTCACATTTACTAATAAACAAGGAAAAATGGTTCACACAACGAGTCACATGGACTAATGAACAAGTACAATTGTTTAATACAAAGAGTCACAAGGACTAATGAACAAGGACAAATGGTTCACACAAAGAGTCACATGGACTAATGAACAAGTACAATTGTTTAACACAACGAGTCACAAGGACTAATGAACAAGGACAAATGGTTCACACAACGAGTCACATGGACTAATGAACAAGAAAATTGTTTAACACAATTGTTTAACACAACGAGTCACAAGGACTAATGAACAAGGACAAATGGTTCACACAACGAGTCACATGGACTAATGAACAAGGACAAATGGTTTACACAACGAGTCACAAGGACTAATGAACAAGGACAAATGGTTCACACAACGAGTCACAAGGACTAATGAACAAGGACAAATAGTTCACACAACGAGTCACATTTACTAATAAACAAGGAAAAATGGTTAACACAACGAGTCACATGGACTAATGAACAAGGACAAATTGTTTATACAACGAGTCACAAGGACTAATGAACAAGGACAAATGGTTCACACAACGAGTCACATGGACTAATGAACAAGTACAATTGTTTAACACAACGAAGTCACAAGGACTAATGAACAAGGACAAATGGTTCACACAACGAGTCACATGGACTAATGAACAATTACAATTGTTTAACACAACGAGTCACAAGGACTAATGAACAAGGACAAATGGTTCACACAACGAGTCACATGGACTAATGAACAAGGAAAATTGGTTCACACAACGAGTCACATGGACTAATGAACAAGGACAATTGTTTAACACAACGAGTCACAAGGACTAATGAACAAGGACAAATAGTTCACACAACGAGTCACATTTACTAATAAACATGGAAAAATGGTTCACACAACGAGTCACATGGACTAATGAACAAGTACAATTGTTTAATACAAGGAGTCACAAGGACTAATGAACAAGGACAAATGGTTCACACAACGAGTCACATGGACTAATGAACAAGTACAATTGTTTAACACAACGAGTCACAAGGACTAATGAACAAGGACAAATGGTTCACACAACGAGTCACATTTACTAATGAACAAGTAAAATTGTTTAACACAACGACTCACAAGGACTAATGAACAAGGATAAATGGTTTACACAACGAGTCACAAGGACTAATGAACAAGGACAAATGGTTCACACAACGAGTCACATGGACTAATGAACAAGGACAATTGTTTAACACAACGAGTCACAAGGACTAATGAACAAGGACAAATAGTTCACACAACGAGTCACATTTACTAATAAACAAGGAAAAATGGTTCACACAACGAGTCACATGGACTAATGAACAAGTACAATTGTTTAACACAACGAGTCACAAGGACTAATGAACAAGGACAAATGGTTCAGTCACAGGACTAATGAACAAGGATAAATTGTTTAACACAACGAGTCACAAGGACTAATGAACAAGGACAAATGGTTCACACAACGAGTCACATGGACTAATGAACAAGGACAATTGTTTAACACAACGAGTCACAAGGACTAATGAACAAGGACAAATGGTTCACACAACGAGAGGACTAATGAACACATGGACTAATGAACAAGAAAATTGTTTAACACAACGACTCACAAGGACTAATGAACAAGGATAAATGGTTTACACAACGAGTCATAAGGACTAATGAACAAGGACAAATGGTTCACACAACGAGTCACATGGACTAATGAACAAGGACAATTGTTTAACACAACGAGTCACAAGGACTAATGAACAAGGACAAATAGTTCACACAACGAGTCACATTTACTAATAAACAAGGAAAAATGGTTCACACAACGAGTCACATGGACTAATGAACAAGTACAATTGTTTAATACAACGAGTCACAAGGACTAATGAACAAGGACAAATGGTTCACACAACGAGTCACATGGACTAATGAACAAGAAAATTGTTTAACACAACGAGTCACAAGGACTAATGAACAAGGACAAATGGTTCACACAACGAGTCACATGGACTAATAAACAAGGAAAAATGGTTCACACAACGAGTCACATGGACTAATGAACAATTACAATTGTTTAACACAACGAGTCACAAGGACTAATGAACAAGGACAAATAGTTCACACAACGAGTCACATTTACTAATAAACAAGGAAAAATGGTTAACACAACGAGTCACATGGACTAATGAACAAGTACAATTGTTTAATACAACGAGTCACAAGGACTAATGAACAAGGACAAATGGTTCACACAACGAGTCACATGGACTAATGAACAAGTACAATTGTTTAATACAAGAAGTCACAAGGACTAATGAACAAGGACAAATGGTTCACACAACGAGTCACATGGACTAATGAACAATTACAATTGTTTAACACAACGAGTCACAAGGACTAATGAACAAGGACAAATAGTTCACACAACGAGTCACATTTACTAATAAACAAGGAAAAATGGTTCACACAACGAGTCACATGGACTAATGAACAATTACAATTGTTTAACACAACGAGTCACAAGGACAAATGAACAAGGACAAATAGTTCACACAACGAGTCACATTTACTAATAAACATGGAAAAATGGTTCACACAACGAGTCACATGGACTAATGAACAAGTACAATTGTTTAATACAAGGAGTCACAAGGACTAATGAACAAGGACAAATGGTTCACACAACGAGTCACATGGACTAATGAACAAGTACAATTGTTTAACACAACGAGTCACAAGGACTAATGAACAAGGACAAATGGTTCACACAACGAGTCACATTTACTAATGAACAAGTAAAATTGTTTAACACAACGACTCACAAGGACTAATGAACAAGGATAAATGGTTTACACAACGAGTCATAAGGACTAATGAACAAGGACAAATGGTTCACACAACGAGTCACATGGACTAATGAACAAGGACAATTGTTTAACACAACGAGTCACAAGGACTAATGAACAAGGACAAATAGTTCACACAACGAGTCACATTTACTAATAAACAAGGAAAAATGGTTCACACAACGAGTCACATGGACTAATGAACAATTACAATTGTTTAACACAACCACTCACAAGTACTAATGAACAAGGATAAATGGTTTACACAACGAGTCACAAGGACTAATGAACAAGGACAAATGGTTCACACAACGAGTCACATGGACTAATGAACAAGTACAATTGTTTAACACAACGAGTCACAAGGACTAATGAACAAGGACAAATGGTTCACACAACGAGTCACATGGACTAATGAACAAGAAAATTGTTTAACACAACGACTCACAAGGACTAATGAACAAGGATAAATGGTTTACACAACGAGTCATAAGGACTAATGAACAAGGACAAATGGTTCACACAACGAGTCACATGGACTAATGAACAAGGACAATTGTTTAACACAACGAGTCACAAGGACTAATGAACAAGGACAAATAGTTCACACAACGAGTCACATTTACTAATAAACAAGGATAAATGGTTCACACAACGAGTCACATGGACTAATGAACAAGTACAATTGTTTAATACAAGAAGTCACAAGGACTAATGAACAAGGACAAATGGTTCACACAACGAGTCACATGGACTAATGAACAATTACAATTGTTTAACATAACGAGTCACAAGGACTAATGAACAAGGACAAATAGTTCACACAACGAGTCACATTTACTAATAAACAAGGAAAAATGGTTCACACAACGAGTCACATGGACTAATGAACAATTACAATTGTTTAACACAACGAGTCACAAGGACTAATGAACAAGGACAAATAGTTCACACAACGAGTCACATTTACTAATAAACATGGAAAAATGGTTCACACAACGAGTCACATGGACTAATGAACAAGTACAATTGTTTAATACAAGGAGTCACAAGGACTAATGAACAAGGACAAATGGTTCACACAACGAGTCACATGGACTAATGAACAAGTACAATTGTTTAACACAACGAGTCACAAGGACTAATGAACAAGGACAAATGGTTCACACAACGAGTCACATTTACTAATGAACAAGTAAAATTGTTTAACACAACGACTCACAAGGACTAATGAACAAGGATAAATGGTTTACACAACGAGTCATAAGGACTAATGAACAAGGACAAATGGTTCACACAACGAGTCACATGGACTAATGAACAAGGACAATTGTTTAACACAACGAGTCACAAGGACTAATGAACAAGGACAAATAGTTCACACAACGAGTCACATTTACTAATAAACAAGGAAAATGGTTCACACAACGAGTCACATGGACTAATGAACAATTACAATTGTTTAACACAACGAGTCACAAGGACTAATGAACAAGGACAAATGGTTCACACAACGAGTCACATTTACTAATGAACAAGGAAAATTGTTTAACACAACGAGTCACAAGGACTAATGAACAAGGACAAATTGTTTACAACGAGTCACAAGGACTAATAAACAAGGACAAATGGTTCACACAACGAGTCACATGGACTAATGAACAAGTACAATTGTTTAATACAAGAAGTCACAAGGACTAATGAACAAGGACAAATGGTTCACACGACGAGTCACATGGACTAATGAACAATTACAATTGTTTAACATAACGAGTCACAAGGACTAATGAACAAGGACAAATAGTTCACACAACGAGTCACATTTACTAATAAACAAGGAAAAATGGTTCACACAACGAGTCACATGGATAATAGTTTGTCTTCACGCTTCTCTAGTATTGTTAATGACCTCAAGAGTCTAGGTAGAAACTTTGAATCCGAGGATTTAGTCCGTAAAATCCTTCGTAGCCTATCTGAAAAATGGCAACCGAAGGTTACGGCTATTGAGGAAGCTAAAGACCTTTCCTTGCTGTCCCTTGATGAACTTATGGGCTCACTCATGGCTCATGAGTTAACTCTCATGAAGCGCTCTAGTGAAAGCTCTAAAGGGAAAGGACTCGCTCTCAATGCTCTCTCAAGTGATGAGGAGGATGAAGATGATGAGTTTGCAATGTTCACCAAAAACATTGTTGGCATGATTAATGGTCGAAACTCACAAAGGTCAAATAACTATACTAGCAAAAGACGTTTTCCCAAAAGAAGATCTAATTTCACTATGGGTTGCTTCAAATGTGGTGACAACGATCACCAAATAAAAGAATGTCCTAAGTGGAATTACATCAAATCTAAAGAAAAGCGTGATTTTGCTAAAAAAGAATATAAGAATGAAGTAATGACAGCCATTTGGGGCATGTCCGATTCCGATGAGGACGATGTCCTTGAGGAAGAATTAGACGCCAAAATGTGCATCTCTTCTCAATCAATCAATGATGTTCCAAAGTCAACAAAGAAACAAAATGTCAAATGTCTTATGGCTCACTCCGTGAACTCAGATTCAGATTCAGACAATGAGGTAAATAAGCTCAAGAAAAAGGTTCGATCTTTCTCTAAAGACAAAGTTTGTCTCCTCTTAGACCAATTCATTGATAAGTGTCGTGTCCAAAACAATAAATTAGAGGCTATGCAAACTGAAATTGAAGACATAGCCGAAGAAAATGTTGGTTTGAAAGAATGTCTAAATGAGGTTGATCAACCTAGTACATCATTGACTCTTGAAAAGGAGATTAAAAAGCTCCGAAAACAGAATTTGTTTCTTGCTAAAAGGGTTGATGAAACGCATGCAACAGAGCATTGCACTGTTACATCTGTGTCTAACAAAGGAGATGAGTCCTCGTCAAAGCGTGTCCTCACTAACAAAAGAACGTGACCAACTCTTGATTGATCTTGCAACATGCGAAATGCAAAAAGATGATCTTGTCAAAATTGCTGAAATGTTGAACGACGAGTCAAGTCATGTTAAAAGTGCTTTAGATCGAGTGCAAAAATCAAACGATGACCTTCTTGTTCAAATTGAAACTCTGAAAAAGGCTGAACAACTCCATGCAACAGATGATGCAACTGTTGCATCTGAGTCTAAAAGGGAAATTGAGACTCTCACAAAACATGTGTCCTCGCTAATTAAGGAACGTGACTCTCTGCTAGCTGACCTCACTTTGTATAAAAGAGATAACAAGCAACTTGAGCAAATTGGTTTATTGCTTAGTGATGAAGTAAGACATGCTAAACACGCTTTCGACAAAGTAGGTCAACTAAATCTTAATCATCTTGCTAAAATTGATACATTAACCAAAGAGCTAGATGAGGCTAAGATGTTTCACCTAAAATGGGAAGTAAGTCAGAATGTTTTAAAATTTCATCTAAAACAGTCCCAAGAGTATGAAAAGCTTGCAAAGAATGATGAACTTGGTTTCAAATGCAACAGTAGCACGCACTGTTGTATCCGAAACCAAGACCCAAGCAAAACGATTTTAGAAGACGAAAGTACTTTGGACTTCCCGATTTTGTTATTTGCAACTACGTGGTAATACTGGTCATGAGCTTAACAATTGTGAAAAGAGAAAACGTGACCTAGAAAAGAACACTAAATTAGCTAAAAAGGTATGGATCAAGAAAGACTTGGTGAAACAAGCTAGTGTCAAGAAGGGACCCAAACTTGTTTGGGTTCCCAAACTAACTGTTTGAACTTGTATAGGCATTAGTGGGAGGCAGCAGCAATTGGTATTTAGATAGTGGATGCTCTCGTCACATGACGGGAGAAGAAAACCAATTCCTCTCGCTAAAAGCCTACAAAGGTGGCATGGTGACTTTTGGTGACAACAAACGAGGTGAAATCATTGGTATTGGAAAAGTTGGTAAGTCAAAGTCACTATGTGTCGACAAAGTGTTGCTTGTCAAAGGTTTGAAACACAATCTTCTAAGCATTTCACAATTGTGTGATTGAGGTAACATTGTTGAATTTCATGCTAGTATATGTAGAATACTTGATGGTAAAACTAGAGAGTTAATTCTTGAAGGCAAGCGTGTCAAAGATGTGTACATGACTAACCTATGCTCATTGTCGGGTCAAACTTTATCATGTATGAGTGTTCACAAAAATAACCCTTTGCATTGGCATAAAAGGTTGGGTCATGTTAATGCTAAAATCCTTAATACTTTCAAGAAACTTGACCTAGTAGATGGCATGCCTAACATGAAATTTGAGTTTAAATCACTTTGTGATGATTGTGTTAGAGATAAACAAGTTAAATGCCCCTTTAAATCCAAAAATTGTGTTAGCACTTCTCATGTCCTTGAACTTGTTCACATTGATTTATGTGGACCCATGCGTATTGTTAGCAAGGGTGAAAGTCGCTATATTTGTGTGATTGTAGATGACCTTTCAAGATATGTTTGATTACTTTTCTTAAGTTCCAAAGACCAAACAATTGATGAATTCTTAATTTGGGTTAAAATGGTTCAAAACAAATTTGGTCTAAAACTTGCATCCTTAAGATCCGACCATGGAACCAAATTTGAAAATTTATCATTTGAGGACTATTGTAATGATCATGGTATTAGCCAAAAATTTTCGGCCGCAAGAACCCCTCAACAAAATGGGGTTGTGGAACGAATGAATCGAACTCTTGAAAACATGGCTAGGACTATGATCATTAGCTCTAAAGTACCAAAGAACTTTTGGGCCGATGCCGTAAACATCTTGTTATATCTACAACCGAGTCATGATTAGGAAAATAATTAACGAAACACCTTATGAATTACTACGAGGAAGAAAGTCTAACATCTCACATTTAAAATGCTTTGGTATTAAATGCTTTGTTCACAACAATGGCAAAAACAACCTAGGTAAATTTGATGCTCGTAGTAATGAAGGAGTATTTGTTGGTTCTTCTAGTCATAGTAAAGCTTACAAAGTTTACAACAAAAGGACTATGAAAATGGAATAAAGCGTTCATGTAATATTTGATGAATCTAGTCTCTTTTATGTCTAATGAACAGGCTGATGATGAAGAGAAGGATGATGATTTCGACATTGGAATGATTTGTCATGACATAGACATGGTGGAAGAGGTTGAGGAAGTTGTGCAACAGTCAGAGCCTCTGTTGCATGAAGAAGCTGGCCAAAATTCAGGGGGAACTAACCCTTCCTCGTCTTTAAATGGAGCTAACTCATCCAGGGGGAATGAGGATGGTAGTGAACCATTCACTACTCAAACAGAAACTGATCCACAATCACCCTCACAAATTCACCCTCATGAAACAGTCACTGCAACTGTTGCATCAGAACCAAACGAAACAAATGAAGCCTCCAACATCATTGTTCCAAGAAAATGGAAACGCCAAAGCTCCTATCCTCCCACAAATCAGACTAGTGACCTTGAATCAGGAGTAAAAACCAGGTCATTCCTCCAAAACTTTTGTGCCTACAATCCATATCTCTCACAAATCGAACCTAGCTACTTCACCATTACTCTTAATGACTCATGTTGGGTGACGACCATGCAAGAGGAGCTAGATCAATTCAAGAGGAATGAGGTATGACATCTTGTCTCTAAACCATCTAATCTTACTGTAATTAGTATTAGATGTGTCTTTTGCAATAAGCTTGATGATAGTGAAAAATCGTAAGAAATAAAGTTAGACTAGTGGTACAAGGGTTTAATCAACAAAAGGGGATTGACTACGATGAAACCTTTGCACCAGTAGCTAGGCTTGAAGCCATACGAATGCTCATAGCTTTTGCATCTCATGTTGGCATAAAACTTTTTCAAATGGATGTTAAAACCGCTTTCTTAAATGGCTATCTTGAAGTGGAAGTTTTTGTCGAACAACCTCCGGGCTTTATAAACAATGAGTTCCCTAATCACGTATTTAAACTTGACAAAGCACTTTAGGGTTCAAAACAGGCTCCCCGAGCTTGGTATGATAGACTTTCAAAATTCCTGTTAGAAAATGGTTGTCTACGTGGTTCGGTCGATAAAACATTGTTTATCAAGTCACAGTCAGAGGAACTGTTGCTTGTGCAAGTATATGTCGATGACATTATTTTTGGTGCAACTAACAACACTCTTTATAAGTACTTTTCGGATCTCATGACTTCTAAGTTTGAAATGAGCATGATGGGAGCACTTGGATTCTTCCTTGGTCTCCAAATTAAGCAAAATGAACAAGGCACCATGATCCATCGACAAAAGTATTTGAAGTAAATGCTAAGTAAGTTTGGGTTGACTAATGCCAAACCCGTTGCTACACCAATGGTATTAAACTTGATCAAGACCAAAATGGTAAGA
>NW_027413126.1:1970000-2010000 GCF_048544455.1 Silene latifolia
GAGTTTCCCTTTGCAAAGTCATTAAATCTTGTAATTATCTCAAGGGGTGTGTTGAAGTTTTAGGGTCTTATCCTTTGCACATTCAAGTAAGACTCTAGAAAGGTGAAGTCAAGAAGGGTGCATTTGTCTTGTTCTAGCCTTCCATTTATAGTTCCGGCCACGAACCGTTCGCTAGTCCTAATTACCGGATGTTGGATAGCAAAAGTATATCATTGTTTGTAAGAAGTAAATTCTCTCCCGGAAATAGCCCTCCAAAGGTGGTTGACAATAAGGTCGGAGGTCTTGTTGGTATCACTCTTTGGCACCTCAAGACCAAAGATACTTGCAAAATGGTCTAAGGTCAACCTATGGTCCTTATTGCAAAGACGGAATTCCATACCGACATCCTTTCGTCGATTAGTGACAACATGGAGGCTACACAAAAACTATAGTGTGAGGCTCAAGTAGGTGTCCTCATGGGCATAGAACATCTTCTCAAGACCCAAACCAGTGAAGAATAACTCCGTTTGATGCCTTATACCACGGTGTTCATCCTTAACGAAATATACTTCCAAAAAATGCTCAAGTTGTGCAACATCCGGTATCATCTCATTCTCTTGGCCCCTTGCCTCTCGTGAGGCGGTTGAAGTAGCACCCTTTCGGCGCTTAGGTGCGGCCTCGGCGGTCTTCTTGCCTTTGCTCCTTAGATGCATTCTTGCTTAACTTGGTTGGTAGGGACTTTGATCAAAAACCTTGCATTGTTGATTTTGATGGGGTTTTTGTGATGGAGATTGTAAGGAGGATGATGAGATGTGGTTGTAATGTTGATAAGATAAGGGAATAGGGATGGTGGGGGACGGATATATCGAAGAAAAGGCACTGGGACGAGCGGGCTGGGGGTTGGGTTCGGGCGTCCAGCAATAGAGCCCTGCGTTTTCTTGTTGTGACCTGGGCATCCCAATGTCGGCTCGAGCGACCCAAGGCATTAAGTAAAGAGTAGATAAATTGTACCAACTTAGGATGATCAAAATAGAAAGCAAAGAATAATAGAACAAAACTTGATTGATTGATGAAGAGTTGTCAATTCTCCAATAATAACCCAATACTCTTCAATTACCCAATAAGAAATCTTGAACAATAATTAAGGAAAGATTAAAGTGCAATTTTGTGGAATAATTGAGATTAATCTATTCTAATCTAATCTAATCTAAGATAGCTTAATCTTAAATAAGGAAGCATTGCCTCCACAAAGAGGGCTTATCCTTTTGATTATTACAAATAGGGTATATATAGTAGTACAAGGATTAGGTTAACTAAGGGCTTAAATGACGATTAGACCCTTTTAAAAGAAGATTAGAGCCTTGCATGTCCCAGGAGGAACCCCACGACCTGCTCTTGAGATGTGCTCGTGCTGTAAGGGAATCCGCTCGTCCTGGTCCTGGGACGCCCGGCTTGAGCGTTGGGACGCCCGACTTGAGCTTAGGACGCCCGGATCATGGGCCAGCTTAGCCTTCTCTTCTCTTGGCCGCCTCAAGATCCATGGGGATCATTGAGGGGTCGTGAGAGTCGCCTGTCATTGCCCATTTCTTTGCTTTATTGACTTGGGCCTTAGGTATTAGCTTCCTCTTTGGTGCTTCATCGTTATATGTTATCAATTTAGTTCCGCTTCACTCCATTGGGGCATGATTAGTGCTCTTCTCCTACAAAGAACACCAAACCTCATAGAATATGCATAATAGGAGGCTAAAGACGAGAAAAGACCCTAATACACAATAAAAAGCATAGGAACTAGGCTAGTTAGGGGACTAAATGTGCGAAAATAGGAGTCACATCAAATATCCTAAAACCGAACCATTGCTCGTACCGAGTAAAGAGGTGACTTAAAACTATGACCTTTATTTATACTAATCTAATAATATAGCCAATGTGAGATAATTAGCGGGTCTCACTCCGCTCCTTCAACTCACAACAAGACATCTATGAGGTAAGATGCCTTCTTGCAAGGCAAGGTGGGGCTTGCCAAAATGGCGATACATCCAAACATTAAGCACACAAAACAAGTAATGGATGCATCTACAAAAGAATAGCCACTTTCCTCATCTAAGTGGAGGAAATCATCTAAAAGGGAAGTAATCTAGGGGTACACACTCAACTGTAGACATTATTTCTCCAAGTTACTAAGTCCAAGAGGATACAAACAAGTCACCTCCAAGTTGTGTTAAACTAGGTTACCTTTGTCTTCAATTGCTAAATGCTTTTGTCATGAGCCAAGTCCCTATGGTGTTAGAAAACACTGTAGGATCGCGGAATTCGCCCTCTTGCATAGACAAGAAGAAGGGTCGTCCCCTCTCCACCATGCAACAAAGAAAGGATCATCAATGGATAAAAGGGTTTAAAAGTGTATGAGATTCATGATAGTTGTTTGCTTTTGGGTTTATTCCCCCCCCCCCCCCCCCATTTTTGTAGCATTTGGCGATTAAGAACATTCCATGCCATTTTTGATGTTTGGCATCTTGATACTTGGCAATTTCAATTTTGCATTTTTTGAACATTTTTCAAAGTAACCCCATTTGTAGCAAGGGTACTTTTATTAAAACATAGGAGTGTATTTTTGCTCCTCTTTTCATTTGATGCAATTTGCGAACATTTGATTTCGATTTAGTACTTGAACTCAATTTGATTATTTTGTGCCCATTCTCTTTTGTTGACAAAAAAAATTATATAAGTGTAAATACCTCATTTCTGCACCTCCCGCAAACCACCCGGTGATGATTGGGCCGCATGTTTGGTACGCGGAACGATTTGTGATAGTTCGTAAGTTTATCGTCAAGTGATCGCTCAAACACTTGTGTCTACCTGTTAATTGTCATCTACGTGCCGATACAGTCGTTTTGGCAGTAATTAGAGTACATTTGGAGTCCGGGTCAAAAACCGTCTTCATTTTCTAAAACCGAGTCAGAATGTTCCGGAATGTTCCGGATATTTCTATTCCATATTTTGCAATCTTTTAATCTTTGGTAAAGAATTTCCCGTAATATTCACACAAAATATTAAGGAAAACAAGATTAATCCGTTATTCCATAACCAAAACACGGAAATCTTTCTTCCGCAGGAGGAAACCACTTGGGAAAGGACGCAGCAAGTGCTGCGCCTCTTCCAAGAGACGCAGTGCCTGCTGCGCCTCTTCCCAAGTCCTTTTCTGCGTATTTTTCGTATCTTTTCATATCTTTTCGAGATTCACTTCCAAAGTTTCTCCGAAAAACCCTACTTCCTCCGTGTGATTAGTATAAATAGAGACCTTCGGTCTCACATATTTCTCACGCGAGTGTCCGCCCTTCTCTTCTCCCTTTGCATTCTAGACCACGCTCTTGCTTTTTGGCGCCTACATGCTTGAACTTTTGACTACGTAAGCTCGGATCCTTCTGAGTACCAGCCTCGTTTTGCATGACCGACCAATTTGACCAACTCCACAATAATCATCTTTAATCAATCTTATTCGTTTTTTCGTAGAGGGCACTTTCGTCTACATTCGAGTCGAGCATCACTAAACGTTAACTTAGTTCATCTCGTTTCGTCAAACATGTAAGTCTGAGGGTGTAAATCCTTATTTTTTTTATTGTTCTTTATTTTTGTATCACAATTGTAAGATTTATGTCGAAAGTATTCTTAAAACCGATTTGTAAAACCATGTTATAAAACCTTTTTTTACGAATTATCAGAAGACATACGTCAAGAAAGGATGCAGCAACTGCTGCGCCGCCTCTTCGAAGGGACGCAGCACCTGCTGCGCCTCTTCGTGAGGCTACCACAGTTCCTGCTTCCTTTCTTCTTTTGTCAATTCGTTTCTTTTATTTTCTTTCGTTTGTTCTTCGATTCTTTGATATAACGATTTAGGCATAATAATTCTAACATATTATTCATCATCATTAGTATTTAAATTCGTCATTAAATCCCGACTTAAATCCCTTATAACCAATATTTGCGGGTTTTCGTCATTAAAATCAAATTCGGTTTTTAGAGATTCGATTCACCCATATTGAGTCTCTGGAATTCGATCTTTGATATATTTCCATCTATTATTTATCATATCCATCATTAATAATTTGTTTAACCTAATTAAATTGTATTCATAATTAACCTTTCTAATCATGTATATAATTCGCATCAATTAGTTTTGTTTCGTGTTTTATCGTTTTTATGATCTTAATCACATGTAAATAATCTGATAATCACTTTCATCCGAGTAAATTATTCATAATAATCGATTAAAATCACCAATGAATATTAACAATTTGCAATTCCGGCTTCACAGCCAGAACTGAACTCAGGAACAGACGCAGCGTCTGCTGCGCCTCTTCCAAAGGACGCAGCTCTGCTGCGCCTGTTCCGGGTTGAGTTCTGTCTCTGAACTCTTGTTTCTGCCTTGACCTAGTTTATTAATTACGTATTAATTAATTATGAATCGTATTATCACCTAATAATCGTTACAGAAATAAAAGACAAACAAGTCATTTCGTTTCGTTGTCTAAACCCTAATGCTCTCTTGAGAAGGCGATTTTGCCGACCACGTAAAGGTGAATCTCTTGCATTAATGGCGAGGAATTCAGCCTCAAAGGCTGCAAAGTTACGCAATATCACGAGGAGGAAAGGGGTAACATCTAAAGAGACGTCTAAGGTTACTAGAATTGCAAAAAAAGCGAACCCTATACCTAATGATGAGGAGGCTGTGAAGCATGGTAGCATGCAAAATATCATAGGTATCCCTGCTTTTTCCCTTGATGATGCAGAACCAACGAAAGAAACTGATAAAGCATCACAGGGAGAGGCAGTACCAGGTACTGAGGAGCAGGGAGAATGGGTGCACGTATCCAAGACTAAGAGTCCAAAGGCGATAGAGGAGTCAGAACCATTGCTTCAATTATCTGATGAGGACATGCATGATGAACTAGAATATTGGAAGCAAGCTGTTTATGGCTATGTCTTGGGAGCCAACCCACCCATGGCGGTGCTAGAGGGATACTTGAGGAGGATATGGCATAAGCATACCATAGACAAGATTGCATTCATGCCTAATCGGATATTTATTGTCAGGTTCCACACGAAAGACATGCAGGACCAGGTGTTGAATGCAGGCCACTATTTATTTGATAGTAAACCTGTCATAATTAAGCCATGGCAGGAGAATGTGGCACTGGAAAAAGAGCATGTTAAAAATGTACCCACATGGCTAAGGCTGCATCATTTACCATTGAAATTTTGGGGACAAAGTTTGCCAAAAATTGCAGGACTGGTAGGCAAATATATCCAAAAGGATAATGCTACAGAGATGAAAACAAGATTAGCCTATGCTAGAGTTTTGGTGGAGGTGCAAATAGATCAAAAATTCCCTGAAGCAGTGAAATTTCATGATGAAAAGAAGCAACTGGTGGAGGTTAAACTTGAATATGAATGGAAACCAGTGCTCTGTACTAATTGCAAGACACTGGGGCATGATCACAACACCTGCAGAAGAGGAAAAAATCAAATCACTCACAAAGTCCAATCAATTAAGCCTGTAAAACAAGTTTGGAGGAAAGTGGAGAAGCCAAAAATCTCAGATCAGGAAAGTGCTGACAACCTAGTCACGCCTAGAGTCCCTGCACCCAGGGTGGAGGAAGAGCCTGTTCTGGTTCAGATTAAAGAGTTCCCCCCATTGCCAATGCATACACCAGTAAAAGAAGGAGGGACTACTGTAGTGCTTCTTGCTGATTCAGCAGAGAAGGGCAATAGCTCAGAGGGACACCCCATCCATAAACCTGATCAATGATGAAGCTAGGGTTTTGGAATGTGCGGGGTATGAATAGGAGGAGTAAGCAGCAGGTTATACATAGATTTTTGATTAATAATAATGTTAATTTCTTTGCTTTATTAGAAACTAAAATCAAACCTAATAAATTGCACACAACCATGAATTCCTTTAGTAATTGGAGTATTTCTACAAACTCAGCATACCATCAAGGAGGCAGAATTTGGATTTTGTGGCAGGTGCATGAATGGGATATAGATTTTCTAGAGTATGATGCCCAATATATCCATATGACAGTGCTTCATAAGAGTACCAATGCACATTCTCATGTCACCATGGTCTATGCTTTCAATGGAAGCACTGAGAGACAGTCTCTTTGGGCTAATTTAAGCAGAATAGCAAATAACATTTCAGGGCCATAGGCCATTGGAGGAGGCTTCAACTGTGTTTTGACTGAGGATGAAAGAGTGGGAGGATCCTTTTCTAGGCAGGATGCAGAAGACTTCAGGCAATGCTTGCATCAATGTGAAGTGATAGATAGTCCTGCCATGGGAGCTCTATACACATGGAATAACAAACAATGCCCTACTGATAGAGTGTATAACAGACTGGATCGTTTCCTAGTGAACCAGGAATGGCTCAATGATTACCCTCT
Organism: Silene latifolia; assembly: GCF_048544455.1. Classification (NCBI taxonomy): domain Eukaryota; kingdom Viridiplantae; phylum Streptophyta; class Magnoliopsida; order Caryophyllales; family Caryophyllaceae; genus Silene; species Silene latifolia. Next base: position 1,976,420 of record NW_027413126.1, read on the forward strand.
TCCGTATGCACATTTTTTGCCTGAGGGGATCTTTGATCACACTCCTTGTGTGGTATAGGCTAATGTAACTGATGAAAAGAGAGCCAGACCATTTAAATATTTTAATATGTGGAGCCTGGCTCCCAACTTCAAAGAGACTGTTCAAGTTGGATGGACTGTATATCTGTTGGAACTAAGATGTATGAGCTAGCTAAGAAATTGAAGAACCTGAAGCAGGGGCTCAAACATTGAACAAGTCCAGGTTTGCTGATATTGAGAATAATCTTTGAGGTGGCTCTCACTAAACTTAATAAAATACAGCAAAGATTGGGAGTGAATCCTCAGGATCTGAGCCTTATTCAACAAGAATGTGAGGCTAGAGAAAACTACCATCAGTTGGCTGAAGCTCAGAATCAGTTCCTGCAACAAAAGGCAAAGATGAAATGGAGTGCAGATGGGGATGCAAATACTTCATTCTTCCATGGAATTTTGAAAACTAGGAGGAGACAAAATCAGACAGTACAGATTACTGATCATCAGGGAAATCACCATACTGTTAAGAAGGGTGTTGAGAGTTTTCTAAGATTTTATGCCCAGTTGTTAGGCCAGTCTCACCCCACAACTCCTGTCAGTACCAGAGTAGTACAACAAGGTAACAAATGTGATGAGTCTCACCATCAGATCTTACTAACACCAGTTACTGATGCAGAAATCAAAAGCACTATTTTCAGTATACCAAATGACAAAGCTCCAGGTCCAGATGGCTATTCTAGTCAATTCTTTAAAGCTAGTTGGGACATTGTTGGAGGAGATGTATGTGCTGCAGTCCATGAATTCTTTAGGAATGGCAAAATGCTCAAGCAATTGAATGCTACTAATGTTACATTAATTCCTAAGGTGCCAAATCCTTTGACTGTAATGCAATTCAGGCCCATAGCATGTTGTAATGTGGTATACAAATGCATTTCAAAACTTCTTTGTGCAAGGCTTGCTTTGGTTCTCCCTCATTTAATTTCTGTCACTCAAGGAGGTTTTATTCAAGGTAGAAGCATAATGGAGAATATTCTAATCTGCCAAGATCTTGTTAAACTTTATGGAAGGAAGAGTGTCTCCCCTAGATGTCTATTCAAAATAGACTTGCAGAAGGCTTATGACTCAGTGGAGTGGAGTTTCCTTTTTCAGATGATGCACGAATTAAATATTCCAGCTGGTTTTATTGCTCTCATTAAGGAATGTGTTACAACTGCAACTTACACCTTGAATTTGAATGGGGATAGCTTTGGCTGGTTTAAGGGATAAAGAGGATTAAGGCAAGGAGATCCTTTGTCCCCCTTGCTCTTTACAATTTGTATGGAATATCTTACCAGATTGCTAGCCTATACTACCTCTACAATGAAGTTCAGGTTTCACCCTCTTTGCAAATCAATGAAATTGAGTAGCTTAATGTTTGCAGATGATTTGTTGCTCTTTTCTAAAGGGGATGTGGACTCCATTATGATACTGCTACGCACTTTCTCAACCTTTTCACAAGCATCAGGACTTCAGATGAGTAGGGGAAAATCGAATGTGTATTTTAATGGAGTATCTGGTGAAGTCAGAAGAGAAATAGTTCAGGTTTCAGGCTGCATTGAAGGCAAACTACCTTTCAAATACCTTGGGGTGCCAATCAAACCATCTAAATTATCAATCAAAGACTGCCAACCATTGATTGATAAAGTTTTTGAGAGGATAAGACAACTGGGAACCAAAAAACTCTCGTATCTTTGGGAGCGGTGTTGATAAAAGCAGTATATAGAACTCTACATTCCTACTGGGCTTCTATTTTCATCATTCCAAAGGCCGTGCTCCTCAAAATTGAAGCAGTATGCAGGAACTTCCTGTGGCATGGAGGGACTGAGTATGCTAGGACCCCTACTGTAGCCTGGTCAAAACTTTGCACTAATCAGAAGGAGGGGGGACTTGGTCTGAGAGATGAATACAGTTGGAATAAAGCAGCAGTTGGGAAACTGGTATGGTGGATTCAGGCTCACCCATCTAAACTGTGGGTGCAATGGGTGCATAGTGTCTATCTGAAGGGACAAGAATGGGAGGATTATAACCCTTCCCAGGATGCCAGTTGGACTTGGAAAAAGGTTTGTAAATTGAAGCAGGAGTTTCAGCAAGCATATCACCAGAATGAATGGGCAATAGTATCAGGTAAGGAGTATACTATCAAAAAGGGATATAGCTGGTTAAGGCAAGTCAACCCGGATGTAAGCTGGTATCATATTGTTTGGACCAAATGGTCAATTCCCAAACACAGCTTTATAGCTTGGTTGTATTATCAGCAAGGGTTTAATACCAAAGACAAACTATTCAGACTTGGTATTAGCCCTGACAGCAGCTGTTGTATTTGTGCTCAAGAGGAAGAGTCACCTTATCACCTCTTCTTCCAGTGCCAGTACAGCAGGAGAGTTATTCAGAGAATACAGGAATGGACGGGAGTGACTGTGTCTGCTACCAATACTCAGAATTGGTGGCAACACAGGAGGTTCACTAGACTGAAGCATGGGGTTCTGAATAGTATACTCAATGCTGCCATGTATTATATCTGGAATAAAAGGAATGCGAGCAGGCATGAGGGTGTTATAATCAGTCCTGGCAGGTGTGTGGTAATGATACAAGCGGATATCAGGAACAAGATTAAGCAACAGTTGCAGGGTACAGTGTCCAGGAAGGATAAGCATTGGATTGAGAAATTATTGCACTAGCTAATATGATCTTCTATATGGTCTTCTATGTAGTATGGTAGATGAGCTAGCTGAGTTTGTGATAGGAATATGGTTTGTGAACAATGTATACTGTATATGGTTTTTTTGAGCATCAATATAATTTTTTACATTTTACCAAAAAAAAAATAATCTGTTCGTTAATTTATTTATTCCTTCTTTTCTCAAACTATCCGTTTTAGATGTATTTTTGACGTAAATCAAATAACCCGTTGTAATTATTGTAATATTCAATTGTTGTATTTTTATTGTATTTTTATTATCGTTTGTTTGTTTGTTTGCTCTCACATGCAATCAACATTAAATTTCTACTTCGACCCACTTGTATGATAAAGTTACGTGTTCACCGACTTAGTTGATTCTCACATGTTAGGATTAATCTAATGGATGTTGCATTGCATGCATATAACCTTCAACATATCGAGTATAGACGATTTTCCCTAATCATTAGTAGAGGCTGCTATCGAGGCGGGCGGGATTAGGTGTTCGATCAAAAGAGCTTCCTAATACGTACCCTCACCCCTTACTCCAGATCTCTGTGAACATCCGTGTTCATTGGCATCCACGAGAGTCATTCTAGACATAGAATGCTAAGGGTAACGAGTTCTTGGTGTTCATGTCACTACTTTGTGTCTTGACATGACACGAGGTATTCGGACGATTTCAATTTTCCACAATAAATTGGTGGCGACTCCACAAATGCAAACGCTTGTTCCCAAGCGCCCCCGTGGGCCTACGTCCACAGTTTGGCGACTCCGCTGGGGATAATATACTTACGTGTCGCCAAAAGGGTGAAACTTGAACAAGGTTAGGGAATAGTTTGTACGAGACAATTGTCGATTTTCATAACTCGGTCTTCGTAGATCGTTTCATTCGGCCTTCTTAGGCCCCACCCAACCCATTCGACCAATCGTCCCGTCTAAACGGTCCTAATTCTTATTTGGGCCTAAGGATGGATAGCGATTGACGTCATCCATACCATGGTACTTACTCTTGTTTGTATCAAGGACTTTCACTACTTGAGGAAATGGACTAGGAATCGGCCTTACTCTTGTTTGGTACGAGCCTCTCCACAGACTTCGGGTTTGATTGTTCGGTAAGGCAACCCACCCTTTAAACCAAAACCCTTTTAAATGCACCCAACATCCCGTTATAATGCTTGTATAATGTTTGTACCATATGTGATCACCATTTCTAAACAAAACCATGATGATTTTTGTAAAATCAAAATCCTTCTTTAAAATGTAAAAATTTCGAAACTTGGGCCTAATATTAGCGCAAAACCAGTCGAAACTCTGTCTAATTGTCGAGTTAAAATTCGGGCCTTGAAACCCATTTCAAAACCTCACTTCGAGTCCACTCCTACAACTACACTAAAGTTGACTAGGACCAACATTTTTAAACTCTGTCATTTCCTCAAAACTCACTTGACACAAGTGGCACACTCCCACTTCACAAGTCAAAACATTTCTTTTCAAATAAGTGTGCTAGAATGGTCGATCGTGGTTTGATTCGTCGTCGATCTCTTATTTAGTTTCCAAGATGCCTGAAACAAGCGACGTGAACTTCAACCAACTCCAGAATGGTAATGATCAAATCCTAGCCGCGCTAGCTCGTCTCCAAGTCACTCAAGACCAAGTGTATGAACACCTTGACACAATTGAGGGCCGAATATATGCCGTGGAAACGAGGATGCCTCCTCGAGAAAGTGAAGTGTCTGATGAATTTGTGAACAACTTCGGGGACGAAAACCCTCCCATAGGTATGACTGCAACTGAAAAACGACTCCAATACTTGGAGGAACAATTGATGTATCTCAAAGGGGATGACATTTATAGGGAAAATAATCGCAAATATGAAGCCGTAAGTTCCAAGTTGCCAACCAACTTCAACATGACGGATATCCCTAAATTCAAGGGGCATGAAAACCCTTTGAACCATATCCGTGCTTTCAAGGATTATATGTCTATCAAAGGCATTAAACCCGAGATGTTCTTAAGGATCTTTCCTTCATCTCTTGACACCATCCCAAAACAATGGTTCTATTCACTAGAGCATAAGAAAATCGTTACCTTGGACGATGCCGCAATCGAGTTTGCTAAACAATATGCGGATAATGCTGAAATCCAAGTCAACATGCGCACTTTAGAGGTTCTTACCCAAAATGACAAAGAAGGTTTCACCGACTTCCTGAGTAGGTGGAGGAAGACTAGTACTCAACTTGTTGAACGTCCAGATGAAGCTACCCACGTGGAGAAATTCGTGGACAACCTAAAACCCATCTATGCAAATCATTTGAGGTACCAAAACATTAAGACCTTCAAAGACTTAACCGTACTAGGGACAAGGATCGAAGATGACATCCGTAAAGGGCTCTTGTCTAAAATGATGGGTCGTGGATATCAAGGCTCAACAAGTCGTTCTTACGGCTCTACTAGCAAAGCCGATAAGGTTAACCTTCTCGAGCCGTCTAAGAAGAGTACCCCACCAAGGAAATTCATAAATCTTGGGGACACATATTCCAATGCTCTAAAAAGGTTGATGAATCTGGGTAAACTTCAACCCATAGGCCCTACACTCGAACCAGAAAAGAAATCCAAGTTTTGGGATGAGAATTCGTACTGCGAATACCATAGAGGCAAGGGACATGATATAGAAAAATGCTACAAACTGAAAAATGTGCTTCAAGATATGATTGAAGACGGTCGCTTACCAATACCGCCTGGAGGTAAGCCTAACAACACTCATAATCCTCTTGGAGTTCTGATGATTACAAGTGACGAATCTACCTTAGATTGCTCACATCTTATCTCCCCAAAAGAAGAGGTGATCAATGGGATATGGACGGATAGCGAGGAAGATGTCTACCTCCAGGATCTTCCCTTAATCAAGAGCGCCGAAAGCATCATAGGTGAGATCATTACCACACTGGACACAGAAACCAACACCAATCAGTAGAAAGGATGGAGAAAGACGATCAAGTGGACAAACAATCAAGGAAGACTCTTCAAGCTCACCACTGGAGAAGGAGAGATGTTCAAAGGAGAACCAGAAGACGATGAATTCGAGTCAGAGTCAGAATCAGAGTCAGAGTCGGAGTCTAGAGAAGTTTCTAGAGAGTCTCCTCCTGTCGTCATTCCTACTCCCTTTGTTTCTCCTAGCTTAGTGTCAAGTAGTAGCAGTAGTTCGGGAAATGTCCCAACGGCTGTCCCTTTACAGCCACTGACTACAGATCAGATGGCTTCTTTGTTTCAACTTTTCTCAAATTTTAATATGAATAAATCAGGTTCTGCTTACTCTTCGTGTTATCTTGAATGCAATTCTGTTTACGATGATGATGAGGATGACCCAGACCCAGACTCAATCGAAATACCTCCCTACATAGCCAAAGAAATACTACAAGAGGGGGAAGGGGGACCAGTGATAGAAAATACTGAACCCATCAACGTAGGAACTGAACTAGAACCTCAAAAACTGAGGATAGGGACGACCTTGAGCCCCACCGAAAGGGCCAATTTCATAGACCTCCTGCACGAGTTCAAAGACATTTTTGCTTGGTCCTACAAAGACATGCCAGGGATCGACAGGGACATCGCAGAGCATAGAATCCCAATCAAACCAGGTTTCAAACCCGTGAAACAGAAGCTTCGTCGAATGAGGACAGAATGGGCTCTCAAGATCAAAGAAGTCGATAAACAATTCAAAGCCGGGTTCATCAAAGTTTCCGAGTACTCAGACTGGGTAGCTAACATAGTACCCGTACCCAAAAAGGATGGGAGAATCCGTGTTTGTGTTGACTTTAGAGACTTAAACAAAGCGAGTCCCAAGGATGACTTTCCTCTACCACATATCGACATATTAGTCGATAATACGACAGATCACGCGTTACTATCCTTCATGGATTGATACGCAGGATATAACCAGATCAAGATGGCCATAGAAGATATGCATAAGACCGCCTTCGTCACTCAATGGGGAACCTATTGCTACACGGTTATGCCGTTTGGGTTAATCAACGCTGGAGCTACATACCAACGCACCGCAACTACGCTCTTACATGACATGATGCATAAAGAAGTTGAGGTATACGTAGATGACATGATTGTCAAGTCCAAGGATAGAGAGGGGAACATCGCAAACCTTCATAAATTCTTCTCAAGGCTACGAAAGTACAACATGAGGCTCAATCCTTAGAAATGCGCATTCGGAGTGACATCTGGCAAACTCCTGGGATACGTTGTTAGCCAACGAGGTATAGAAATAGACCCTTCTAAAATCAAAGCACTAATCGAAATGCCACAACCTCAAACGGAGAAAGAAGTTAGAGGATTCCTAGGCAAGGTGCAGTACATAAGTCGATTCATATCGAAACTCACCATGATCTGCGAACCTATCTTCAAGAAATTAAAGAAAACAGATCACACCATGTGGGATGATGGTATTTGTCGAAGGCTTTCGGGATGAATCAAGGAAATACTAGCCAAACCACCAGTGCTCATGCCTCCTCAACGAGATCAACCTCTTGGTTTATATCTCACGGTAACTGAAACGGCCATGGGCGCCATGTTAGCTCAAACCGTAGGAAAAGAAGAAAGAGCTATCTACTACCTTAGTAAGAAGTTCTTGGAGTACGAGTGCAAATAGACGCCACTCGAGAAGACATGCCTCGCTCTTGTGTGGGCAACGAAGAAGCTACGCCATTACATGCTTAGCTACTCCGTCAAAATATACTCCAAAATGGATCCTGTCAAATACCTCTTCGGGAAACCCGTTCTCAATGGACGTTTAGCAAGATGGACTTTGATGCTCTCAGAGTTCGATCTCAAGTATGTACCTTTGAAGGTTATAAAGGGGCGCGCCGTTGCCGAATTCTTCGCAGAAAATCCCATTAATGATACACAAATGATAGACACCTGGTCGTTTCCTGATGAGGATATACTCCAAACGGATGTAGATTCCTGGGACCTCTATTTTGATGGAGCATCGAACTTAAGAGGATTTGGAATAGGAGTGTTGCTCATTTCTCCTGAAGGCGAGCATACAACAATCTCTGTCAAACTCGACTTCGAGGTGACAAATAACGCTGCAGAATACGAAGCTTCTCTCATTGGATTGCAAGCGGCAGTAAGTTTAGGCATCAAGAATCTTCGAGTGCATGGGGATTCATCTTTGATCATCAACCAAATTACGGATCTTGGAAAATCCGAAGCGAAAGCTTAGCACCTTATCAAGCCAGAATAGACCAAGTTGCCCAATTCTTCGATCAAGTGACCTACCTACATCTACCTCGAGAAGAAAATCAATTTGCAGATGCTCTTGCAAACTTGCATCTTTGATTAACGACGATTAGAGCCAGCTTATGTGCACCAAATCGCCGATGAAAAGGAAATCACAGAGGAACCTTGGTTCCAAGCAATCCTAAACTTCAAGCTCAATGGCACCTACCCACGAGAAATGGACAAAAGGGGACAACGCGCTATCCGCTTGCTAGCTTCCCAATACGTTCTCATGTAAGGAGAACTATACAAAAAACACCTCTTAGTGTAATCCTACGCTGTCTTGATCATTCACAGGCACGGAAAGTGATGGAAGAAGTCCATGGTGGAGAATGTGGCCCTCACATGAGTGGACCCATGATGGCAAACAAAATCACACGTTTGGGGTATTATTGGACCACGATGGAGTCCGATTGCGTCAAATATGTAAGACATTGCCATAATTGCCAAATCTTCGGGAATGTACAACATGTCCCTCATTCATTGCTTTACACCATGACATCTCCCTGGCCATTTTCTGCTTGGGGAATTGACATCATCGGCAAGATCACTCCAGCCGGAACAGGAGGTCACTGTTTCATCTTATTAGCAATCGATTATTTCACCAAGTGGGTAGAAGCGGCTTCCTACACCAGTCTTACAGCCAAGAACGTGGCAAAGTTCATACAAACCAACATTATCTGTCGATATGGTTGCCCACATGAGATCATCAGTGACAATGGATCACATTTCCAAGCTGAGACTGAACAATTGCTAGCCGAGTACAAAATTAAGCATCACCACTCCTCGCCATATAGACCACAAACCAATGGCGCGGTAGAGGCGGCAAACAAGAACGTTGTCACAATTCTTAAGAAAATGATTGACAACTATAGAGATTGGCCAAGCAAGATACCCTTTGCTTTATGGGGATACCGTACATCTGTTAGGACGCCCACTGGGGCCACCCCTTTCTATTTGACCTACGGCATGGAAGCCGTATAACCAATCGAGCTAGAGGTACCATCCTTGCATATTTTACTCGAAAGTCAAATTCCAGAAACCGAGTGGAAGAGGGATAGATATGATGAACTCATCCTCCTGGATGAACGAAGGTTACGTGCATTACATAATGTGCAAACATACCAAGCACGTATCAAATGGGCCTTCAACAAAAGGGTTAAGCCAAGGAACATCAAAGAAGGAGACTTGGTCCTCAAATCAATTAGAGCTGTTTACCTGTCGATCCACGAGGAAAATTTAAAACCAATTGGGCCGGGCCATTTCTAGTCAAGTACATACTTCCAGAGGGTGCGGTTAGAATCACAGACCTAGATGGGAACGAATTTGCCAACCCGACAAACCTCGACCACCTGAAACATTACTATGCCTAGAATAGGAGCAAAAAACGCGCCTCACGTAACCTCATGTGTCGCTCTTGTGGCACGAAATAAACGGCCCCTGGCCAAGCCGAATTAAGCTAATGTCATCTTGCTCTTCCATTTTGACAATTTGTTATCCTCATATCATCAAATAAACTGAAATGCGTTTTAGGAGTATGTAAAGTTCATGCTTATTTTCTAAGTTCGTTACAAGCTCTTGCTTAGAACAATTATTCTTTTACATTTACTCGAACTACGCGCAAGGGTTTGATTTCATTTTCTAAATGAATACGTAGGCAATCCTTCACGGGATACAACCCATTTAATTATTTTAAATGTAAATAGAAGGACATTTGCAATTGCATTTGAAATTCGACAAGAATAATCATAGAAAATCATAACGGTTTCATTACCATTTAACCTTTTTTATTTCATTTCTTTAATAATAATAGTACGTTACATAATAAAAACAAAAAGGCTAGGATTCTAAAAACCCCAACTTCTTCTTACAATAATAATAATAAATAATAATAAAGACTTAGGCTACTCTTCCATTTTCCCTTTGCCTTTGTCATTTTTGTCAAATTTCTTGTCCCAACCTCGAGCCGGACGCTCTTGCGCCACTTCAGACCTAATAACCAACGATCTCTCTCGTGGTCTTGCTTTGCCATTCTTGTCAACCATCATCTTGACGGCAGGAGAAGTCTTCGGTTTCTCGAAGGATGAACAACTCGAAATCCGGCTTCTTCCTCTCCCTCAGTCAGATGCTTCTCTTTCTCCTTTTCCACCTCGCGAACCTTGTAGTCAACAGGCTCGCGCTTCCTCAATCTCTCGCGCTCCTCTGGAGTAGTAGCTTTCCTCCACCGCAGATAGGAATCCGACACCCATAGAGCACTAACAGAAGAATTCAAGAACCATATGTTCCTTTGAGCCCATTTGATGGCCCATTCTCTTCGACTCTCAGTAGTAAGCGCCACGACAGTCTGCGGGACAGTGTCAAGCTTCGGGATCTTCTGCCTTAATCCAAACTGCCTCATCAACCTCTCCGGGAAGATGCATACCAAAAACTCCAAGCCGGGAATGCGAACAGATCGGGTAGGATCCAAGGAAGATACTCCAGTGACAGATTTGAGATGCCACCATGGTACGATCCATCTAATTAAGAGGCCATCTTCACTCTTCAATTTGTTTTCCCAGTAGTTGCAGGCTCGAGTGAAGTCCACCATGTAGAGCTTGGTCCTCATTGCAATTGAGCGAGCATGATAAGCAGGAACATTAACTGAGGGCTCGATCAATCGAAGACGCTCCATAAGTCAGACCTACCAGAAGCAGGAATTAGACAAAACGAAAAAGAAAAAAAGATAAAAAAAAGAAAAAAAAAAGATAAAAACAAAAACAATTCTTTTACCTGCAAAATAATGGGACTTCCCAGATAAGGGAGGTCACGATTGGCTTTCCTGTTATCTAAACCCAATAGGATCTCTCCTAAACACAGGCAAGCTGGGCTCATGCGCAACTCCATTTGCTCAATCAAGCTCATTTAACAAGGGTCGCCTCTCAAATCCTCATCAACATGCCCTTGAAGGACATATATATGTAATAGGCAAAACCCGAATGCCCTTCGCCTTGCAACATAAGAGATAGTGGGATCTGCCCTATTGATGAATCGATCGATGAAATCCAACATTCGCACTCCTTTAGAAGTCACAAGACGGTCCACATCAGCTCTTGCCAACCCAAGCAAGTCTCTAAACTTGTTCTTATACCCTTGAGAAGTGGAGGGAATAGCAGGCAAATGTTCCGGGTCCCAACCACCAATCGCAGCAATTTCTTCGGGAAATGGGCAAATGTCGCCTCCAGGAAGGCAAATACGTGATAATTCGGGTCCCCATAATCAAGACAAGCATCTAGGAATGGTTTGACTACCTTGATCAGCTTCAAACTCAATAGTGATCCAAGATTATAAGCACCCATGTCGTGTTTCTCCACATTAGAGAACTCATTTGTCCATTCTTTTAGACGAATTTCGAGAGTATTCATGATGTATGCTTATTTTGAGAGCTTTATGTAATAAGACGAAGAAAAGAAGGAAGAATTATGTGAATAAAACCTCCCTCGACGTCTCTATTTATACTAAAAGTTGTTTCCTAAAATCCGTCGGAGACGGATACATCAGAAAAGGCGCAGACCCGCGCGCCTCTTCAAAGGGACGCAGCTCTTGCTGCGCCTCTTCCTCGACCTTCTTTCTGTGATTTTCCGCGTTGGATCTTTTCTAAATTCCTCAACGAATAATTTTCTATTCATACGGGTTATTATTTTGGTAAATACGTCAAGTTGCCATATTTCGTGTTTCCTAATTTCACGGGCACGTATTTCGAGGCGTTATCGACATTTTCGTCATTTTAGCACACTTATACATTTCTTTTTATTTTTCTTTTTTGGGGAATCATCTCGCCAATTTAATTTATTCATTTTCAAACTTATACATTTGTTTTTTATTTTTCTTTTTGGGGAATCATTTCACTCCCATCACACATTAACCTTCAAACTTACATGTTTCTTTTTTTCTTTTTTTTAGGGGGTAACCCTCCCTACCGTCCGGTCATTTCCGGCATATTTTTTTGCATTTTCGAGTCATTGTTTTGCGCTAATTTAGGCCATGTGTACAAATGTATGTTCTATGTGATTTCTGTGTAAATTTCGGCAGCATGACGGCGCAAACCGTCATCTACCAAACCTGTTCAAAGCTAACCTGCAGGTACAAACAAAGCAACCCAGCAGCAAAGGCACTCAGGCCATCATATATACAACCAAGAGGGTTTATGTACACCAAACTGGGGGCTCGAGCCCCAAAACAAAGTCCGAATGTCCAAAATGTGGGTCCTAAAATGTACAAATGTACAAAATACAGCAAAAAAAAAAAAAAAACAAAAAGCAACAAACAAGCTACTGCTGGTCGCCGTCTAGCTCAGCAACTCTCGCCTCGAGAGCAGCAACCTCGGCGTCACGGACCTCGAGCTCCCTCAGCAGGCGAGCTGTATCCTCCCTGGACTGGGCAAGCTCTCGCTCCAGCTCACGCTCCCTCTGCAAACAACAAGAATTGGCTCATGTCAATCATTTCGAACATAAGGAAAATTAGAAAATTCGAAAATAAAGTAAAACGGAAGGTTCATACCTGACGTCCTCGGCCGTCAACAAGTGCCTCGACGACAGTAGCCCGCAACCGGTTGGCTATCCTCCATAAAGCCACGAATCGGGATGGCTGATGTGACCATAATTAAAGCATATTTAGCCCCCCCCCCCCCGAATTAGCCTTGTTGCCATGCTTTTTAGTGCATATTTGGGTCATTTATTGTCTTTAGTCCTTTGTTTTGCATAGTCTTTGAGGTTTTGTGTCTTTGGTAGGAAAGGAGTGCAAACCTTGCATTTTCATGGCAAAATGAGGCTAAATTGATTGAATTCAATGACCAAGCATCAAGGAGAAGACAAGATTAGAAGGCCTTTGTACATACTATAGTAGATGGGCAATGATGAGAAAAGATCCTTGCATCCCCGAGGAAATCCTCAAGGATTTTATGAAGAAAATGGAAGAAAAGAAGAAGGAAAGAAGCTGTAAGACAATCCGAGCGGATTGTCCACAAGACGCCCGTCCAAAACACGCCCAATCCGCCCGTCTTCCCCATCTGGTCGCCCGTCCAGAATCACCCAAATACGCCCGTCCCGTGCCCTGGACGCCCGGATTCCGTAACAGCTATTTCGTCTTCTACAAGCTTCAAGGAAGGATGCGCATATTTTTCTAAGACCGGCGAAAAGGAGACCGGAGTCTCCCTAGAGACCGGCGATTCCTCAAGGACTTAATCGTCATTTAAGCCCTTAGTGAACCCTAATTTATGTAACTAATCCCCACTATAAATACCCCATTAGTCTAATTAGAAGAGCATGTTCTTCTTAGCAATCTCTAGTGTAGTTAATATCAATCAAATCTCTCTTTAATCTTGTAATCAACATTTAATCAAGTTTTAATACAAGTTTCATTTCCTTAATCTCTCTCTTGTTCATCCTTTGTTTTGGGTAATTGATGACTATTTGGGTTATTATTGGGAGATTGACAACCTTCCAATCTATCATCAAGTACTTCTATTATTCTTTGCTTTATTATTGGAATCATTACTAGGTATAATTCTCGTAATCCCTTTTTAATTATTGTTAATCACTTTCATTTATTCATCATGTTTTACTTTGTTGGTATGATTGACAACCTTTCTAGCATGTTCAACATGATAATGAGTGAGTAGTTTTCTTAGCTAGGGTTAATGGGTAATTAGGGGAAACCAACATGGGAGGTGATTCATCCTTAAATTAATATGTTTTCATAGTTTATTTGCTTGCTTGTTGTGATCTCAACTTATGCACATGTTATGTTTGATGAAATGCGAGCCTATGAATCCTTGCATTTTTTACCCATCACCTATCTTTTCAATGAGACTTGTAAGACATAAACCAACTCGAGTCTCATTAGACCATGCATATAGTTGAGTAGGGGAGATTAAGTCGACTTGTAGGTGTTGTACAATCTAATCGATTCGGCTCCGGGACCCAAACTTTCCAAGGATTGTAAGATATAAACCAACTCGATCCATCACAACAATAATTGCTTGCTTATGATTTGAGAATATGTTTGTATGATCAATTCCCATGAATCACCTATGACCCCATGACACCCTAGTGCCTTTTATCAATTGTTTACATCCCTTTCAATTCATCTTGCTTGTTTACTTTTATTGCTATTTAGTTTAGTGATCTTCTACTTCAAACCCCAAATTGTGACACCCTTAGACACCACTAGTTGCAATAGAAAATCTCATCTCAATTCCCGTCCCTTGAGATCCGACCTTTACTTGCCTCTTTACTAATTGTAGAGTTGTTTGTGAAGTTATAAATTGTATTTTGGTCTAGGTGCTCCTAATGAAAAGTACCGAAAACTAAACCTCCTCGAGAGTCCGACCAATGGCGCAACCTGCATTTCAAAAGAAGATATTCTTAACGATTGGACAAACTCAAGCAAATGTGTTCTTACACAAAATTATACAAGTTAGGAGACTCACCCTCCGAATCAGATGCTGCCACTCGTCCAAGCCAGCATCTCTCACCGGCGCATCAAAGTCACGCAGCTCGGAGATCGTCGTCATCTCTGTCGCGTCAGTGTACTCGAGGGTCTCGGGGTACTCTGGGGGCTCGATGCCCGCCGCCTCGACCTCCTGCAAAGTCAACCGATGATCATTCATCGTGTTCTCAAAATAATCAAAAATAAAGGAGAGTAAAACTCTTATCACGACCGGCCAGTACGCCAACCTCCCGTAGAGGAACGCCGAGTAGTCCTCGCCCGGAAGAAGGAGGGCTTCACCACCAACACCTGCCAGGTCAGCCTCAGAAGGCTCCCTAAACATCGTCCGAGGAGGATTGATGGGAACCGTCAAGACATCTCGAGAGCAGTGACGAGCCAAGCGCTCACCCAAGTACCACACAGGACCCATCGACGTCCTCAGCAGCAACTGGCTCGAGATCCCAGGTCGAAGGACCTCAGCCACAAAGGGAGGAGCGCTAGCGTACTCCAGCCAAGGCCTGGGCACCCACTGGGAAAAGCAAACAAGAAGTCATTCTTATGATCAGTTATGAAAAAGTTAATGAAGAAACAAACGAAGATGAAGTACTTACGCCGTCCAACTGAAGAGCGTTTACCTCTCGTCGACAGACGTCGTGGAAGGAACGTGGGCTCCTCGTACGACACATCACCCGATCCCTCACAACGGGATAAGCCTTCTCCACCGGCTCCGTCCTCTTGGGCGCGAGGCCCGAAAAGTAGGAGTACACCCACGCCTGTAAAGCAAGATAATCAATAACGATTTTTCGTGATTTGATAAGAAAAGGAAATGATCTTTCATACCTCCAACAACAGTCCAGGGCCGACAGTAGCAGGAGAAGTCCCCTTCTCCATAAACTCCGGACGAACCATGGCCCTCATGAAGCGGACGAGGACCGCAAAACCAGCAGTGACCCAGTCCCAACGACCTAGGGAGCTCAGGTTAGAAAGAAAGGGAAGGAGCTTCGTCGAAAGCCTCTCTCCCTTGTCCCCGAGGTAGATCAAAGACAGAAACCACCAGAGCCACAAATGGACTCTCTGCTCTGCAGTACAGGGAGGAGGAGCCGTCTACCTCCCCTCGATCACCACCGACGCCGGGGTCTTCCCCGCATAGTAGTCCCGAACGTAAGAACTAGGCACCAAACCAGGTACCGCAGCAGCCTTCGGCGCCAAGTTCCAGCCGATCAACCTCCCCGCCTCGGCCGAGTCTACTCTCATCGCAGTCTCCGGCCACTCCACCACCTCCGTCCCACACGGCAGACAAGAAATCATGCCGTAATCCTCCAACGTGACCCCCACCTCACCAAAAGGCATGTGAAATGTGGAAGTCGTGTCCCAAAACCGATCCAAGAAAGCTCCGACCAGGCTATGGTTGGCCCGAAGCTTTCTCCTCGCGATATCTCTCCAAGCCTGCACTAGGGCGCCAAATGCTCCCCGCTCGATCATGGCTCACTCCTCCGCCGACAGCCTCTCGTAGCACCCCATCGCCGTCGTGTAACCCGAGAACGATCTGATGTTCCCGGCCTCCTATGTTTATTTGAAACAAAAGCTATGTTTAGCTCAAATAAAGAAGAAAAGGAATGACGAACGGAAATGAAATAAGATGAATGAAAAGTGATGAATTCGATTTACCAAGCTCTTCACCGTCCTGTAGGACAAGTGACCCTCCACAACCCAAAGCAGGTGCCTACTGTCCCAGGTCTCAGCCCACGCAGGTGCTGCCCTCAGCTGGCGACCACCCCGTCCAACGTTGGCCCGTCTCGGGGCCTCCTCCTCCTCAACAACCTCCTCCTCAAGGACCTTGTTCTCAGCAGCCGTCACCGCAGCGGTAAAAGCCTCCTCCAACGCCTCCTCAAGCATATGAGAAGGGTCAAGGGTAGTGTCCATGTCCATGGGATCCCTCCCAGATGTAGAAGCCTCATCACCTGCAAAATTAAAATGAATTTAGGCCGCGTCAAGTGACGACAAGCCTTAATTAGGGGATTTTCGAGTTTTCTGAGCTCCGAAATCGCTCTTTTCTCGCTATCCTTGGCAATGTTTTTCACAAACTCGACCGCTCATGTGGTAATTTGGGTCAAGTCAAGCCTAAGTTGAAGCCTAGTCATGGGTTCGAGTCGGAATTTCGACAGGATTTCGTTAGAACGACGATTATGCCCTAGGGTGTCCTGAAAAAGCCGTCAGAAATAAAAATTCCGAGATGGTAGGAAGTTTACCCATCATGCAAGGATTCCAAATATCAAGTTTAATAAAAAATGGGCAATCCTAAGGCTATTTTCGAAGCGATTTACGGTTTAGCTGTGAGACCGTTACAATTTCGCCCAAATGCTCAAAACTTAATGAAAATTCGAAACAAATACATGGTTATGATCTTTATATTACCAATTAGCCATTTACAAGGTCAATTTTGCAAGGCAAAATCATTTGGGGGAAAAGCCCCAAATTTTCGACTAATTAGGGTTGAAAACCCTAATTTTGTCGGTCCCATTTGATCAAATACGGAAGATAAATGCAAGATTAATACACATACCTCGATTAGTCATGGGAAATGCAAGCTTTTGGATCAAATTTTGACAGAAATAGTTGGAATTTGAGAGAGAAATTGAGAGTTGTGTTTCGAAATAATGAAACAAACCCCTCTGTTTCGTCGGGTTTTTACGCAGGATTGACACGCTCAGGAAAAGGCGCAGCAGGTGCTGCGCCTCTTCCAAGGGACGCAGCTCTTGCTGCGCCTTTTCCTCAGTTTCCCTCCATAGGAATTTTAGAAGATTCGTTATAAGTTCGTTATTTTGTGGGCCCATCTTTGGTGTGCCTCTTCCTCGATGCCATATCGCATATTTGGTCTGTTTGACGTATATTATTCGCCCGGACCCGTACTTCCCAGCCAACAGCAAACTGTTGCCATGTTTTAACAAGACCTAGCTTGTCACAATGAGCGATTCTTCTTTGATAGGTGTTTCAACACGCCTTTATTATGTTCCCCCAGCGAGAGTACACGGATAGACATTCCGTCTCGAGACATGGAGATCAGTTCCCGATTATGTTCCCCCAGCGAGAGTTCACGGATAGACATTCCCTCTCGAGACATGGAGATCAACATCGACCCCAAGCTCTTCCGAAGTTTGTTTGAAGCCGACCACAAGCAGATTTCTCCCAGCAGTTCCTGACTATGTCCTGCTGTCTTCTCCCAATATCGCGTTTTGTTTCCCCTGGAGTTTCAAGGAATTTCAGGTATGGTCTCTTATGGCTGGTGAGCCTCCTCATGTAGTCTAATGGACTTTAAATGACCCTCCCCGATAGTTGACAGACTCTAAAATGTTCCCGATGATAGGTCCTTGGTTCAGACCCCTTGAACCGCCTCACGTCGCCATAGTCGTCAGGTTGTAATCTTTGATTGACCTGATGGCTATACTTTGACTTTCGCCTTGTCCAAGCCTCAGTCAAAGTGGGGGCTCTGTAGATACGTCATTTCTGCACCTCCCGTAAACCACCCGGTGATGATTGGGCCGCATGTTTGGTACGCGGAACGATTTGTGACAGTTCGTAAGTTTATCATCAAGTGATCGCTCAAACACTTGTGTCTACCTCTTAATTGTCATCTACGTGCCGATACGGTCGTTTTGGCAGTAATTAGAGTACATTTAAAGTCCGGGTCAAAAACCGTCTTCATTTTCTAAAATCGAGTCAGAATGTTCTGGAATGTTCCGGATATTTCTATTCCATATTTTGCAATCTTTTAATCTTTGATAAAGAATTTCCCGTAATATTCACACAAAATATTATGGAAAACAAGATTAAACCGTTATTCCATAACCAAAACACGGAAATCTTTCTTCCGCAGGAGGAAATCACTTGGGAAAGGACACAGCAAGTGCTGCGCCTCTTCCAAGAGACGCAGTGCCTGCTGCGCCTCTTCCCAAGTCCTTTTCTGCTTATTTTTCGTATCTTTTCATGTCTTTTCGAGATTCACTTCCAAAGTTTCTCCGAAAAACCCTATTTCCTCCGTGTGATTAGTATAAATAGAGACCTTCGGTCTCACATATTTCTCATGCGAGTGTCCACCCTTCTCTTTTCCCTTTGCATTCTAGACCACGCTCTTGATTTTCAGCGCCTACGTGCTTGAACTTTCGACCACGTAAGCTCGGATCCTTCTGAGTACCTGCCTCGTTTTGCATGACCGACCAATTTGACCAACTCCACAATAATTAATTTTAATCAATCTTATTCGTTTCCTCCTAGATGGCACTTTCGTCTACATTCGAGTCGAGCATCACTAAACGTTAACTTAGTTCATCTCGTTTCGTCAAACATGTAAGTCTGAGGGTGTAAATCCTTATTTTATTTATTGTTCTTTATTTTTGTATCACAATTGTAAGATTTATGTCGAAAGTATTCTTAAAACCGATTTGTAAAACCATGTTATAAAACCTTTTTTTACGAATTATCAGAAGACAGACGTCGAGAAAGGACGCAGCAACTGCTGCGCCTCTTCGAAGGGACGCAGCACCTTCTGCGCCTCTTCGTGAGGCTGCCGCAGTTCCTGCTTCCTTTCTTCTTCCTTCGTCTTTTGTCAATTCGTTTCTTTTATTTTCTTTCGTTTGTTCTTCGATTCTTTGATATAACGATTTAGGCATAATAATTCTAACATATTATTCATCATCATTAGTATTTAAATTCGTCATTAAATCCCGACTTAAATCCCTTATAACCAATATTTGCGGGTTTTCGTCATTAAAATCAAATTTGGTTTTTAGAGATTCGATTCACCCATATTGAGTCTCTGGAATTCGATCTTTGATATATTTCCATCTGTTATTTATCATATCCATCATTAATAATTTGTTTAACCTAATTAAATTGTATTCATAATTAACCTTTCTAATCTTGTATATAATTCGTATCAATTAGTTTTGTTTCGTGTTTTATCACTTTTATGATCTTAATCACATGTAAATAATCTGATAATCACTTTCATCCGAGTAAATTATTCATAATGATCGATTAAAATCACCAATGAATATTAACAATTTTCAATTCCGGCTTCACAGCCAGAACTGAACTCAGGAACAGACGCAGCGTCTGCTGCGCCTCTTCCAAAGGACGCAGCTCTGCTGCGCCTGTTCCGGGTTGAGTTCTGTCTCTGAACTCATGTTTCTGCCTTGACGTAGTTTATTAATTACGTATTAATTAACTATTAATCGTATTATCACCTAATAATCTGTTCGTTAATTTATTTATTCCTTCTTTTCTCAAACTATCCGTTTTAGATGTATTTTCGACGTAAATCAAATAACCCATTATAATTATTGTAATTTTCAGTTGTTGTATTTTTATTGTATTTTTATTATCGTTTGTTTGTTTGCTCTCACATGCAATCAACATTAAATTTCTACTTCGACCCACTTGTATGATAAAGTTACGTGTTCACCGACTTAGTTGATTCTCACATGTTAGGATTAATCTAATGGATGTTGCATTACATGCATATAACCTTCAACATATCGAGTATAGACAATTTTCCTTAATCATTAGTAGAGGCTGCTATCGAGGCGGGCGGGATTAGGTGTTCGATCAAAAGAGCTTCCTAATACGTACCCTCACCCCTTACTCCAGATCTCTGTGAACATCCGTGTTCATTGGCATCCACGAGAGTCATTCTAGACATAAAATACTAAGGGTAACGAGTTCTTGGTGTTCATGTCACTACTTTGTGTCTTGACATGACACGAGGTATTCGAATGGTTTCCAATTTTCCACAATAAATTGGTGGCGAATCCACAAATGCAAACGTTTGTTCCCAAGCGCCCCCGTGGGCCCGCATCCATAATAAGTGAAAGAACGGTTGCATGGTTTCAAAGGCCACCTTGGAATAAACGGTAGCCAAGGAGTTATCACACCACAAGGTACTCTTGACTAGGCCTTAGTCCATGGGTCAAAATATACTAGTATGACACATCCTAGGGTGTCTTGAGGGTATTCTAGCAAACAAAGTCTCAAGGAGAAAAATTATCTACAAGGGCCTTATATACACTTGTCAAGCTTCCCAAATAGGCACTTTCACAAAATTTTCTAACCATGCAAACTACATGCCATGATTCAACTAACATATATACAACTCTAATACAAATGTTTCTATCAACTAAAATGCCAAATAATCTAGATGCAAACTCTTAGCAACACATTGGTTCATACCACATCAATCAAAATGTAGCCACATTGTCATTAACATATAAAAAGGAGGAAGGGGATTTGGAAACATCATACCATGCGGTCTTCTATTTCCTTCATGCTTCGAATGTGGCGTAGTCGACCCAATGTGATAAGAGTGACAAACAAACAAACAAATATATACAATATATACAATTCTACACTACGAAGGAAAGAACATGTATTTTGGAATATAAATTCCCATCCCCCACTTTATTTTGGACGTTGTCCTCAATGTATATGTAGGAGTAGGAATAAAAAAGAAATACATGTTTTTGGGTTTTAGATTTTATGGAAAAGAAGTACAAATGAAATTATATGATATGAATGAATGCATGCATGCTCTAACTAAATGAAATTCTATATGACATATATAACAAATGAGTGCAATCTACACTACACTAGATAATGCATGTTTTCTAGTAAACTATGGTCACCATGATCAAACCTCCCCAAACCGATTTGAGCACTATTTCTAGTGTAGAAAGGAATAGGTTTGGTCATTAATGACTATGCATGAATGCAAGTCTATATGCAACTAACTATATGAAATATGTGAGATATATTACAATGCAAACTACACTAATGTAAATGCAATATGAAGTATTTTACAAATGCAAGCAAGATGTAAACTAAATGCAAGCGAATCTAAAATGTAATATAATGCAATTATACATAAGAGAGAGAGAGAGAGAGAGAGAGAGAGAGAGAGAGAGAAGAGGTATCATACAAATGGAGGTGACGTGGCTAAGTACATCTAGCCATCTTAATCGTCATCATCATCATCATTGCGGCATCCATGTCCGCTATATCCTCCTTGGTCATAGCCTCCTCCTTGGCTATAGAATCCCCCACTAGGGTCACCAAAGTTCCCCCCTTGGTTGCCATAGTTAGGGAACAAGAGATGTGGTTAAGCCCAAGATGGATAAGGGCCTCTAGGATTGATGTATCCTTGTTGAACCATGTTGTAGTAGGAAGGGTATTGGGCCAAGTTGTTGTCAACCCTCTCATCGTGCACTCTAATATTAACATTTTGCATGAGCTTCATCAATTCACCCATGGATGGAGCTTCCGGATCTTGGAAAATGAATGGTACATGTGTTGTGGGGTAGGGTGAAATGGGTACATAAGATGGTGGTGCATCACCCCATTCCAGCAACTCACGAGGTCGGTGAGGCACTTCTTTCCTCGGTGGTGGGTGGTCAAGGATGTCAATGGGAAGGAGGAAGCTTGGCCTTGGTGAGTACCGGCTCAAGCGGGGCTCGGTGGGTGGTATGTTCCACCCCATGAGTACAAGTGGTGTGCATCCCCTAGTGAGCCATTCTACACTCCCGGCATCATTGTATGTACACCACCGAAGGTGGTAAAAGATAGCATGCTCATCGATCAAAGTGCTTCTTTTGAGCTTAACATATCTCCCATCATAGTTGAACCCGGGGCAAAGTTCATTGGCCAAAATTGTTATTAGGCCTCCCATCACAAAGGTTTTGATTGGAGAGTTTCCCTTTGCAAAGTCATTAAATCTTGTAATTATCTCAAGGGGTGTGTTGAAGTTGTAGGGTCTTATCCCTTGCACATTCAAGTAAGACTCTAGAAAGGTCAAGTCAAGAAGGATGCATTTGTCTTGTTCTAGCCTTCCATTTATAGTTCCGGACACGAACCGTTCGCTAATCTAAATTACCGGATGTTGGATAGCAAAAGTATAGCATTGTTTGTAAGAAGTAAATTCTCTCCCGGAAATAGCCCTCCAAAGGTGGTTGACAATAAGGTCGGAGGGCTTGTCGATGACACTCTTTGGCACCTCAAGACCAAAGATACTTTCAAAATGGTCCAAGGTCAACCTATGGTCCTTATTTCAAAGACGGAATTCCATACCGACTTCCTTTCGTCGATTAGTGACAACACGGAGGCTACACAAAAATTCTAGTGTGAGGCTCAAGTAGTTGTCCTCATGGGCATAGAACATCTTCTCAAGACCCAAACCAGTGAAGAACAACTCCGTTTGATGCCTTATACCAAGTATTTCTAACACATCAAGATTGATGAATTGGGTAGGTTCATAGGCCTTACCTAGCAATTGCTCAAATCGTTGACGGTGTTCATCCTTAACGAAATATACTTCCGAAAAATGCTCAAGTTATGAAACATCCGGTATCATCTCATTCTCTTGGCCCCTTGCCTCCCGTGAGGCGTTTGAAGTCGCACCCTTTCGGCACTTGGGTGCGGCCTCAACGGTCTTCTTGTCTTTGCTCCTTAGATTCATTCTTGCTTGACGTGGTTGGTAGGGACTTTGATCGAAAACTTTGGATTGTTGATTTTGATTGGGTTTTTGTGATGAAGATTGTAAGGAGGATGATGAGATGTGGTTGTAATGTTGATAAGATAAGGAAATAAGGATGGTGGGGTACGGATATATCAAAGAAAAGGTACTGGGACGAGCGGGCTGGGAGTTAGGTTCGAGCGTCTAGCAATAGAGCCCTGCATTTTCTTGTTGTGACTCGGGCGTATCGATGTCGGCTCGAGCAACCCAAGGCATGGGTCGGGCGCCCTGAGAAAAAATCGCCTAGATTCCCAACCAGTGAATTTTCTTGCTTTGAGCTCGAGCTCGGGTCGAGCGTCCTGGTATTTGCCGAGCATCTCTAACAATGAGACGGGCGTCTTTGGCGCAAGTCGTGCGTATTTTAGTTCAACAAGCTTTTCTTGTTTCTTCTAGGTATGGGCCGAGCGTCCTGCTATGGGGACGAGCGTCCTTCTCTGCTCTTTGTCGAATTTGAAGGCTTGAAGTAAAGCCTTCCCCTTGTACCCTTTTGTGATCCCTTCCTATCTTTTCTTTCCCTGAAAAATGGCTCAAAGAGTAGATAAGAACTCTCGCTCCCAACTCTCATGTAAAGACTAAAAGATACAATGTAAAATACAACTATTATGATACAATGCAAAGTTTGGGAAGAATATATTACATATGGCGGTTTGAGATAGGACTCCACCAAACTAAGTTGAAGTGATAAATTCCATTATCCATAGAGCTTAATGCTCTCAAAAGTTGGTCAAAAGCTTGTGAATGGTCCTCAAGTAAGCATGAGTAAGTTTTGAACCATTTCAAAATAGAGTAGGGCCAATCCATGAGGGACCTCCCTTTTAACTCCTTCCCCTTCTCCTTTGCTTTGTCATGATAGCCTTCCCGACTCTTGTAACTAGCAAACTTGAGATTGTTGGCATAAGGGGTTTTTTCGGTTGCTCCTAATTCTTCCAAAGTTGATGATGAAAACACTTGGAATAACCGACCCTTCAAGGATAGAAGGTGAACTTTCATGGCATTGATGATGGGTGTTTTGGGATTTGGAATTATGGGTGCCAAGTTTTCATAAGTGGGCTCCCTTTTAGATTTTTCTTTGAGCTTCTCCACCAAGTGATTCTTGTATGATGATTTGACTTTCATGAGAAGGTCCATAATTTCATCTCCAACTGATGCAGGAGCATGTTCGGAACAAGCAAATGAGATCCTTATTAGTCGAAATGTAACTCAACTAGTAAAAGGATTTGAGCTTGGATCGAGTAATGTGTTGATGCTAAAATGGGAAGGCATGGGAGCTGCATAACACGGCTCTGGGGCTGCATATCACGGCTCCTAGGATGATTAGGATACACGGTTTCCTAAATCGTGTAGGAATAATAAGTTAGTTAATTACTATTTCTAATAAAGTTAGGAAAGCTAGATTTTCCTAATCCTAGTCAAATTAGAATACCCTAAATCTGATTGTATTCTAGTTTTTAGTATTTTAATTACTTTCCTAGTTAGTTTAGGAAAGGGGAATAATTTTCCTAGTTAGTTTAGGAAAGGGAACGATAGCTTAATTTCCAAGCTAGGGTTTGGGTCGAATTATGACCTCGTTTAGGAGTATATTAGGTCGTGTATGATCAGAGAAACACCATCGAATTTCCAGCAATAAAATTGTTTACATTTGTGAGCATTATTCTGATTAGGTTTGCGAGCTTAATCTTTAGATCTTCCTTGCGAGGTTGATTGCGTGAATCTGCGTTTGACACCTTGCGAGGTTAGGACTAGGAATTCACCATACTATCCGGTTACATCCTTAATCACGAAATATTCAGTCTAAAAAAATCAATTTCCGCTGCAAATTTACTACTTGTCACGACATACACAATCACAGAATTAACAAACTCAAACGAAAAGTTCAACGATCTGTTCATTCTCGTTTTTCCATACTGTTTTACATCAAATTGGTTACGAGCTAAGTTGATTTATTCCTTAATAGATCTGTCTTGGGACGTTGCTAATCATGGTTAAAGACGGTGAAGAAGGTCCGAAAACATGGGAAGATGGTCATAACGAGCTGAAGTTGGAGATGGCTCAGATGGCTTATGTGTTAAAAAATATAGCAAGCATGTTGAAGGCTAAAGAGAAGAAAAAAGAATCGGACACCCCATCCGAATCTGAAGAAGAGGACGAGCAGCCAAAGATGAAGTCAAAAAATAAGAACGATGATGATCGGGGTTTAAAACTCGATATTCCTGACTTTGATGGCGAGATGGATCCGGAAAAATTTCTGGATTGGGTAAGACAAATTTGAAAGGGTTTTCGAGTATAAAGAATACGATGACAAGAAGCAATTTAAAGTTGCAATCTTGAAACTTACAAAGTATGCATCTTTATGGTACGAAAATCTGAAAAAACAAAGAAGAAAGGAAGGCAAAGACAAGATCGAATCTTGGATCAAATTAAAGAAGCACTTGATGAGGCGATTCCTGCCAAGGGATTATGAGCAAGATAACTACTTAAAGCTCCAATCTTTAGAGCAAGGAAGCATGTCGGTGACTGAATATATCAAGGAATTTGAGAAGATGTCAATTGTGTGCGATCTTGAGGAGAAAGAAGAGCTAAGGTTGGCGAGATTCATCAAGGGCCTAACACCCGCTATTTCAACGAAGGTAGAAATCCAGAATTACGATGGATTTAGCGATGTTTGCAGATTGGCGTTGAAATTTGAGAAGCATGATAAGGCACGAAAACCTTATACTTATTCCAAGGGACAAAATTCGGGAACCAACTCATATTCCAGGCCGGCTCTCCTAGCAAGGCTAAAGAAACCCGAAAGAAGAACCCAAGGATAAAGGAAAGGGTGTTGCCGAGCCAAAAGGGAGTTCTTTGAGGCGTTGTTTCAAGTGTCAAGGCTATGGTCATATAGCAAACGAGTGTCCTCATAAACGAGCCCTAATGTACTCAAGAATTATGTGATATAATTCCGTATTTGTCACGTCGAGAAGATGAAACAGATTCAAGAGAATGTTGAAACCGATGGTGAAGGGATAGTCTACGATTTGGATCCGTTGAGTGAAGAGGAGTGTTTAGTGCTGCGTAATTTACATATGGAAACGGGTTGGTGAGAATGAACAACGGGAGCAAATCTTCCATACTCGGTGTAAGGTAAACCGTAAAATTTGCAATCTTATTATTGATAGTGGATCGTGTGCTAATGTAGTAGCAAGGGACCTTGTTGATGAACTGAAATTGCAAACTAAAGACCGAGTTAAACCATATAAATTACATTGGCTGAATGGGGAGAATGGGATCCAAGTTAAGAAACAGGCCTTAGTTTCGTTGAGTCTAGGACCCTATACTGATGAGGTGTGGTGCGATATAATTCCTATGAATGCATGCCACATTCTGTTGGGTAGGCCTTGGCAATTCGATAGAAAGGTTGAACATGACGGGAGAGCCAATGTGTATAGCATGATGAAGGGTAATGTGAGATATAATCTGAAACCTATGTCACCTAATAAGATTAGAGGGTCTAAAACAAAGAAGGGGAGTATGTTTATGGAGGCTCGGGAGGTTGAAGAGGCTTTAGCTCGTGGAGAACGAACTTATGTGCTGCTGGTTCGTGAATTGGGGTCCGTTGGTGTGTGTGATGACCGTGGGGTACAGGAGTTGTTAGAAGAGTTCCGGGATGTGTTTCCGGATGAATTACCGGATGGGTTACCTCCTTTACGTGGTATTGAACACCAAATAGATCGATTCCGGGAGCGGCATTGCCTAATAAACCGGCCTATCGCGTAATCCGAGGAAGCAAAGGAATTACAGAGACAAGTCCAAGAATTGATAGATAGGGGATATGTTCAAGAGAGCTTAAGTCCATGTGCGGTGCCTGCGTTATTAGTGCCAAAGAAGGAAGGGACTTGGAGAATGTGCATTGATAGTAGAGCGGTAAATAACATTACAATCAAATATCGCTTCCCTATGCCAAGACTTGATGATATGCTTGACGAACTTTCTGGTTCGAGTGTCTTTTCTAAACTGGATTTGAGGAGTGGCTACCATCAAATGAGGATTCGAGAAGGGGATGAGTGGAAGATCGCGTTTAAAACGAAGCAAGGGTTATATGAATGGCTTGTGATGCCGTTTGGATTATGCAATGCTCCTAGTTCGTTTATGAGGTTGATGAATGAAGTGTTAAGGCCGTTCCTTAACAAATTTGTGGTGGTCTATCTTGACGACATCCTGATTTATAGCAAAGATGAAGAGTCGCACAAACGACATTTGCGAGTTGTGTTTGAAGTTTTGCGAGATCAGAAGCTTTATGGTAAGTTGGAAAAATGTACTTTTATGGTCTCAAGTGTTGTCTTTCTTGGTTATATTGTGGGAAAAGACGGAGTAAGTATGGACCCATCCAAGGTCGATGCCATTCAAGCCTGGCCAGTTCGAAATCAACTACGAGAGGTGCGAAGCTTTCATGGTTTAGCATCATTTTATAGACGGTTCATCCAGGGTTTTAGCTCGATTGTGGCTCCAATTACAGAGCTAACCAAGAAGGGAGAGTTCGTGTGGACTAACAGCGCCCAAAAGGCGTTTGAAGAAGTGAAACGCAAGCTATGCTCCGGACCTGTTTTAGCACTACCTGATTTTAATAAATTGTTTGAAGTCGAGTGTGATGCAAGTGGTGTTGGGATTGGTGCCGTGTTAATACAAGAAAAGAGGCCTATTGCATATTTAACGAGAAATTAAACGGTGCAAGGTTGAACTATTCAACCTATGACAAGGAGTTTTATGCAATCGTGAGAGCATTGGATCATTGGAGTCATTATCTGCGTCCGAAGCCGTTTATTTTACATTCTGATCACGAGGCTCTTAAACACATCCATGGACAGCAAAAGTTAAATCAAAGACATGCCAAATGGGTAGAATTCTTGCAATCATTCACGTTTTCTTCAAAATATAAGACGGGAAGTTCTAATATCGTGGCTGATGCATTATCTCGAAGGCATTCATTGTTGATTGAGTTGGATGCAAGGATTCTTGGTTTCGAACATTTCAAGGAACTGTACAAGTCTGATTCGGAATTTTCAAAGGAAATCATTGATCCGACTGGTTTGTATCTTTTGTTCGTGATGGCTATCTCTTCAAGGGTAATCGGCTATGCATTCCGAATGGGTCGATTAGGGAGTTGTTGGTACGAGAAGCTCATGGCGGGGCTATTGCTGGACACTTTGGAGTTAATAAGACGAGTGACATCCTAAGTGAACACTTCTACTGGCCGAGAATGAATAAGGACGCGCAAGAGATTGTGGCGAAATGCGTGGTATGTCAAAAGGCTAAAAGCACGTTCACCAAGGGCTTGTATACACCTCTGCCTGCACTGCATGTGACCATGGAATGAGGTAAGCATGGATTTTATCCTTGGTTTGCCGAGAACTCGGAGGGGTAAGGACTCGATTATGGTGGTAGTTGATCGATTCTCGAAGATGGCGCATTTTATTCCGTGTCACAAGACTGATGATGCAACTAAAGTGGCTGATTTGTACTATAGAGAGATCGTTCGATTACATGGAATACCTCTTACTATTGTTTCAGATCGAGATGTGAAGTTTCTTAGTTACTTCGGGAAAACGTTATGGCGTTTGATGGGAACTAAGCTTCTTTTCGACATCACACCATCCACAAAAGATGGTCGGACCGAGGTAACCAACCGTACTCTAGGGAGTCTATTGCAGGATTGGTTAGTAACAAAGACAAAGGATTGGGATATCAAATTGGCGCATGCTGAATTCGCTTATAATCGTACACCATCAATGACGACGGGGGACGAGCTCCATTCGAGATTGTCTATGGCGTGAATCCATACCTGCCAATCGATTTAGTGCCCATTCCAAAGAAAGATGTGTTAAGTTTTGAAGCCAAAGAAAGACAAGCGGCATTTCTCCGAGTATGTGAACAAGTTCGAGCTCAAATTGAGAAGGCAAATGCTAAATACAAAGAGAAGGCTAATAAACATCGAAAGCAGCCTGTTTTCAAGGAAGGTGATCTTGTGTGGTTACATTTGAGAAAGGAACGATTTCCGTCCAAAAGGAAGAATAAGTTGATGCCGCGAGCAGATGGTCCATTCAAGATCCTCGAATGTTATGGTTCTAACGCATACAAGCTGGAGTTGCCGAGTGAATATGGTGGGGTGAGCGCGACATTCAATGTAGGCGACCTATCACCGTATCTAGAAGACGAGGATTTGAGGACAAATTCTCAAAAAGAAGGAGAGAATGATGCAGGAGCATGTTCGGAACAAGCAAATGAGATCCTTATTAGTCGAAATGTAACTCAACTAGTAAAAGGATTTGAGCTTGGATCGAGTAATGTGTTGATGCTAAAATGGGAAGGCATGGGAGCCGCATAACACGGCTGTCTGGGGCCGCATATCACGGCTCCTAGGATGATTAGGATACACGGTTTCCTAAATCGTGTAGGAATAATAAGTTAGTTAATTACTATTTCTAATAAAGTTAGGAAAGCTAGATTTTCCTAATCCTAGTCAAATTAGAATACCCTAAATCTGATTGTATTCTAGTTTTTAGTATTTTAATTACTTTCCTAGTTAGTTTAGGAAAGGGAATAATTTTCCTAGTTAGTTTAGGAAAGGAACGATAGCTTAATTTCCAAGCTAGGGTTTGGGTCGAATTATGACCTCGTTTAGGAGTATATTAGGCCGTGTATGATCAGAGAAACACCATCGAATTTCCAGCAATAAAATTGTTTACATTTGTGAGCATTATTCTGATTAGGTTTGCGAGCTTAATCTTTAGATCTTCCTTGCGAGGTTGATTGCGTGAATCTGCGTTTGACACCTTGCGAGGTTAGGACTAGGAATTCACCATACTATCCGGTTACATCCTTAATCACGAAATATTCAGTCCAAACAAATCAATTTCCGCTGCAAATTTACTACTTGTCACGACATACACAATCACAGAATTAACAAACTCAAACGAACAGTTCAACGATCTGTTCATTCTCGTTTTTCCATACTGTTTTACATCACCAACTATCATGGGCTCCATAGTGATTGTGAGAAGGTCCTCATGTTCAATAAGGAAGAGGCATTCTTCCTCTTCATTGAAATAATCTTCAAACTTCTTAAGGATGGGTTCCTCAAGCAAGCTAATGCCATAACGACATTCATCATTTGAGTCCATCTTTCTCTCATCATCTTCTTCCTTAGATGCGTCATCATCGTTTTCTCCATATGAATCATAAATAGGGGCTATACTTCTCCTCAATAACTCTTCCTCCACCATCTCAATGTTCACATCAAATGACACACCCTCATACTCACAAAGGTTAAGAGTATTTGGTTTACTCAACCTCATATCTTCTTCCTCAAATACTACACTTTCATACTCACAAGAGCTCAAGGAGATTGGCTCTTCCCATTTCACATCTTCCACATCAAAGGTCATTACCTCAAATTCACATTCATGGTTAATGCTTAAAAATTCGTGAGGTGTGGTTGGTTCGGTTGCCTTCATTTGGAAAATTTGAATTGCCAACTCCTCACCATGGGTAACAATGCTTTGAAGAACATTGTTTCTATTTTGGCTTTCTTCTAGCATTTGTGTGAAGAAATTTTGTTGGTCTCCCATCATTTGGAGAACCATATTTTGAATGTCAAAGTTATGCTCATCTTCTTGTTGTGTGTGGGTGTGAAAGTGGTTATATTGTGGAATTTAGAATTGGTTGAAAAGTGGGTCTTGGTTGGGTGATTGTTGTGGATATTGGACGTGGGGATTTTGATGGGAAAAGTTGGGGTAGTAGTTAGGATTTTCATTGTATGAGTTGTAAGGTAGGTTTGTGTTGATTTGCTCCTAAAACTCCCTATACCCATAGTCATACTCAAAAGATCCACCACATACTCCATATGTCAAGTCTTGAGCCATCATAGCTAAGACAAGGAAACAACTACAACCAAGGAAACTAAAATAAAATGGTAAGAACGACCTTGAGAAACAAGTTCCTCATGGTTAAAGCAAAATTAAAATAGACAAACAAACAAGAACTTAATCACATAACACTGTCCCCGACAACGGCGCCATTTTGATGGTAGCGTTGTCGTTGTACGCTCAATCAAACACATTTATATTCTCAACAAACAACTAGCTAGTGGTTAAGTCGAGGTCGATCCACGGGATGTTGTGCTTTGGGTTCTAAGTCTATCTATCTCAATATATGCTAGTGTCACAATTGTTGGGGTTGGAGTTTTGTTCTAAACTATAACAAGGAAATGTAAACAAATGAAGAATTAGGCAAGTAAATAGAAATGGAAAGGTAGACAATTGATTAAAGATACTAGGGTGTCATGGGATCATAGGGGAATTATGGTGAGATCCAACAAACAAGTTCATAGATGAAAGCAATTATTATTGTTGGAATCAACTTAGTGTATATCTTACGATTTCTAGGGGAAACTTAGGTCTCGGAGCCGAGTCGGTCAAGACTTTACAACACCAACAAGTCGACTTGGTTTTCCCTATTCATGGTGATATAACATAAATGAGTCCTAGGAAGGTTTGGGTCCCAGAGCCGAGTCGGTCAGGACTGTACAACACCTACAATCGACTTAATTCTTCCTAATCAACTATATGCATGGTATAACAAGCCTTGAGTTGGTTTATGTCTTACAAGTCTTGTTGAAAGGATAAGAGAAACATGCTAGGTTGTCAATCAAGCATTTCATCAAACATGACATGTGCATAAGTTGGAAAACAATAAGCAAGCATTCATATGATCTCATTAAGCATAAATCTTTCCCATGATTAACTCCCCTAATCCCTCACTAATCCCTAGTTAGGAAACTACTCACTCATGATCATGGAAAACATGATAACAAGAGCGTCAATCATATTAACAAGTCTAAACATGATGAAGGAGTAAAACAATAAACAAGGATTAAGTCAAGAGTAGAGAAATTGTACCAACTTAGGATGATCAAAATAGAAAGAAAAGAATAATAGAAGAAAACTTGATTGATTGATGAAGAGTTGTCAATTCTTCAGTAATAACCCAATAGTCTTCAATTACCCAATAAGAAATCTTGAACAATAATTAAGGAAAGATTAAAGTGCAATTTTATGGAATGATTGTGATTAATCTATTCTAATCTATTCCTAATCTAATCTAAGAGAGCTTAATCTCAACTAAGGAAGCTTTGCCTCCACTAAGAGGGCTTATCCTTTTGATTATTACAAATATGGTATATATAGTAGTACAGGGATTAGGTTAACTAAGGGCTTAATCGACGATTATACCCTTTTAAAAGAAGATTAGAGCCTTGCAAGTCCCAGGAGGAACCCCATGACCTGCTCTTGAGGCATGCTCGTGTTGTAAGGGAATCCGCTCGTCCTGGTCCTAGGACGCCCGACTTGAGCGCGGGACGCCCGAATCATGGGCCAGCTTAGCCTTCTCTTCTCTTGACTGCCTCGAGATCCGTGGGGATCATTGAGGGGTCGTGGGAGTCGCCTGTCATTGCCCATTTCTTTGCTTTATTGATTTGGGCCTTAGGTATTAGCTTCATATTCGGTGCTTGATCGTTATATGTTATCAATTTAGCTCCGCTTCACTCCATTATGGCATGATTAGTGCTCTTCTCCTACAAAGAACATCAAACCTCATATAATATGCATAATAGGAGACTAAAGACGAGAAACGACCCTAATACACAATAAAAAGCATAGGAACTAGGCTACTTAGGGGACTAAATATGCGAAAATAAGAGTCACATCAGTCAACAAGGTTGTCAAAGATTGTAACACCCCCATTTATTCAAGAGCCTTTAGCTAGACATTCCCAAATAAATAGGACTGTTATCATCTCGGTTTCCCAAGGTAGTGAATAACAAAGTCCAACTCACCAAAGTACTTTAAATTAAAACTTAGCGATTACATGTTTATTACAACTTAACCAACTAAAACTTAATATAAAATAATTACAACTCGCAGCGGAAATAAATAAAGTGATTAAATATTCTATGTGGTCTAGACTTCTAGGTAGACTGGCCAAGTCCTCACGCATTCCCATAAGCTCCCAAGTCAGCTAATCTTTAATACCTATCAAATCTGCTCCCCATTATGGTTCATCACAGGTGTTCACGAATACACTGTCAACCACGAGGTTGAGTAGGAATAACCAATAAGAACTCAAGATGAAATGATATGATATATAATGCAAACACAATTGAGCTCATCACCCGAAATACCCGTTCATCCTGCCAATCCCTGGCCCGGGGTATTCAACATTCCAACCAAAGTTGAAGTATTCAACATCCCAACTGCAGTTGAGGTATTCACCATCCAAACCGAAGTTGAGGTATTCAATTATACGGCATGCCAATTATAAAGATCATCTCAGACACGAGGCCGAGGTATCCAATGCAAATGAAATTCCAATATAAATAATCAACCGATAAACAATACAACCATATATAATCCACATCCATTAATCCATCCAATTTCACAACACTTTTATAAATTCCACAAACCAACAAAGATAAGACGAGTTGAATAGTTATCCCTACCT